>NW_026723643.1:0-11004 GCF_029784015.1 Lycium ferocissimum
TTTACGAACTAGAAAGTATAGTTACTAACGATAACTTCACTCTTATGTTAAATAGGCTAAAAAGAGCGACAAAGCGAATGGTTTTGCGATTAGTCGTCAACGGTATGTAAAGCTTACCCTTTTCTTTCTTTTGGCATGTCCTAGATGTAAGCATGAAACGATATGAGCTTTGGGGTAACTCTATTCATATTCCGAGCATGTTTTATGATTCCTATTCACTTCTTGATATTGAATTCCTTATGATGATCGGGCTATTTCCTCGAGTCTTTTGTATGACTAAGTAAGTAAATGATGTATAAAAGTTCCTATTCCAAAAGATCCTATAATGAATAATGTCATAACTTTTGTAAAGGCTGACTCGGATTGACTTGACACATGCTTATGACTCCTGAGGCTTTCCTTAATATAGTTCTTAATGACATTAGCGGAAACTTAACATGACTATCATTTTAATACCTTAGCGTTGACCAGTTTACTTGTCTAATGAATCTCAAATGATGTCTTATATGTATATGGTTACTTGCTACTTCGCTCGTGCTTATTGTTACATCTTTCACTGAGTCCCGGGCCAGGACATGTTCTCGTGCACAGCTTTATTATATCATTCACCGAGTCCCTCACTAGAGGGCCGGGACACGTTATATGTATATGTATATAATGACATGATGACATGATGATATGATGACATGATGATATGATGATATGGGGATGGCGGCCAGGAGGGCACTTGATGACTTATTTCACCGAGTCCCTCACTAGAGGGTCGAGACACGTTATATGTACACGTATATGATGATTTTACTTATCGAGTCCCTCACTAGAGGGCCGGGACACGTTATATATGCATATGTGCAGGATGATTATCTAATTATGTTACTAAGTCCTATAATGAGTTGGATATGATATAGTTACATATGAGTTACGTTTCAAAGGCAAGCTTTGTGTTTTTTTTAAGTTATTGTGTTAGCTTCTCTATATCCCGCATTTCGGTATGATCCGTTTACTATACTTTATGCTTTATACTCGGTACATATTCGTCTTGACCCCCCCGCTCTCGGGGGGCGCGTTTCATGCCCGCGCAGTACAGATACTCGATTTGGTGATCCTCCAGCTTAGGGTTTCTACTCAGCTGTCTTGGAGTGCTCCGTTGTTCCGGAGCCCAGACATTCGATACAGATCTTTGATGTATAGGCATATGTGTCTATCCAGGAGTACGGTGGGGCCCTGTCCCATCATATGATACTGTTGTTACTCTTAGAGGTCTGTAGACATATGTATGGGTTTGTATATAGTTGTGGTCCAGTTCTGTCTGTATGATATATGTTTTGGGACGTTTCCATTCGTAGTGGCAGCCTTATCGGCTTGCGTACATATATTTTTGGATGTTATATGTAGTGGCAGCCTTGTCGGCTTGCGTATATGTTCAGTTGGGGTGTACCTACATGTTGTGACAGCCAAACTTACGTACGATATTACACAGTTGGTAGTTCGACTGGCGGGGGACGGAGTTGTTTTGATATATATACATATGCGACAGTTTTGAGACGACCTCTTGCCTTTTTATATGTAAGTTTCTTATCATGCTCGTTGTGGAATGTATGCTAGTGTCCAGCTCAGGCACTAGTCACGGCCTACGGGGTTGGGTCGTGACACGGACTTTCTTCAAAGTGAAGTAAGGTGGAAGAAGAGTAGTTCTTGGCATATAAGGTAAGAAATCCTCTCTCCTAGATGTATTTGAGTATCCGAGTTGTATCTACTTGTCACACCCCAACTTTTAATAGGGCATGATGGGCACCCGACCCTTACTTAGGGCCGAGCGAACCCGCTAATCCTCATGGCACTCATAATCTTCTTTTGGACTCTTAAATCATGAAATGAATGCATAATTTAAGCGTTTCAAAAAAACATGCTTTCCGTCCTTCTCAAATCAAGTAAACTCTGTAATCATATGAAATCTGTAACATAATGCATAATGATACATCGGCTTACGAACCTCTTACAAGGCCCGACATGTTATATACGTGACCTGTACGCAAAGTCTCTAACACAACTCAAGATACCATAACATATATACGACTCGGCGACACTCCGGAAAATGGAGCTCGCCAATCCAAACATCTTCTACTAATATCCTCTCTACCCGTATACATGCGTGGCATGAAACGCAGACCCCGAGAGAGGGGTCGGCGGAATATGTGCGAGCATGTAAAGCATGGAATACGTAAACAAGATCATACTGAAATAAGGAATGTAGAAAACTAGTACAATAACCAGAAAACCATAAGGCTTGCCTTTGAAACATAAATCATGCATGTCAATATCATATCTAATTCATTATGGGACTTAGAAACATAAGTGAATAATCATCTTGTACATATGCATATATAATGTGTCCCGCCCTACAGTGAGGGACTCGGTAAATAAGATCATCATATCATCATGTCATCATATCATCATGTCATCATATATATATATATATATATATATATATATACCGTACCCGGCCCTCTAGTGAGGGACTCGGTGGAATGCGTGTCCCGGCCCTCTAGCGAGGGACTCGGTGGAGAGATCTGTCTCCCAATTGTGTGTACATCATACTCGGCCCATCCTGTGGGCTAGCGCCATTATCACATCATCATATATATATACCCTACCCGGCCCTCTAGTGAGCGACTCGGTGAACAATGCAGTGAAACTGTGCACGAATACATACCCTGCCCGGCACTGCGCTGAAAGTAAAAACGCTCGCACGAAGCGAGTAGTGAGAAACCATGACATAAATCATCTTTTAGGACTCGATAGGTAAGTAGACAAATCAACACGCGAGTATCCGGATAGTAGTCACACTCGGGACTCTGTGAAATATCATTACGAAATATGTCACATAACGTCTCGGGGATCGTAAACATGTATCAAGCCAATCCGAGCCCGCCTATGAAAGTTACAGGCATTATTCATTATAGAATCATTTGCGAACATATCAAAGCAATCCGAGACCGTATATGAAAGTTAGGGACATTATACATCACAGAACACTTTAGGAATAAGAACTCTTTATGCAACATTCATTATCCAGACATACAAAAGACTCGAGGGTAATAGCTCGACTACATTAAGAGTGCGGATATCAAGAAGTGAATAAGAATCGTAGACATGCTTGGATCTTAAGAGTAGAGTTACCCCAAGGCTCGTATCGTATCATACTTACATCTAGGACATGCCAAAAGAAAGAAGGGATAGGCTTTACATACCTGTTACACCTCTTATTAGCTACGCTTATTCGTCTAAGCTCGTAAGCCTACACTTAAAAGGATTAACACTAACGTTAGACTCTTTATTGCACACTTGTACCAAATTTCAAATCAAACTATTCCATATTACGAAAAATCGGGGCGAGCATCTCCCTTGTTTATATGCCTAGCCAAAAATTACAATTCAGAACCAATAAACAACAACAATAATACCAACATCAACAACACTATTATTCATACCAACATATTCCATAAACGTCCCACACGCGCTTTTTCAACATACAACAACAATATGCACTTTCTTCCCCAATCGGGAGTATAATCTCATCAATATGCCAACCATGTTAGATACCATTTTTATATCCGTAAATAGTCCATCCACACGGCCACAACACGTCCAAAACAGCCCATAAACACAACAACTACAATACAACACTCGACCTTTTCTCCATGACTAGTTTCATTTTTAAGGCTTGCTAGATATTCCAAATAAACTCAACATAAAAGATGGGATAAATAACATACCTTATGCTTGAAAAAAACTCAGCCACATCAACCTTTCCAATACCAAGCTTAAGTAGAAGCAAGAACAATCGCCTTCACGGACTAGTTTGGCGTAATCTTGTCGAATTCTTGATTTATCGGACTATAATATTTGGGAGATGTTTTGAGAGGCTTCTAGGACTCTTTGGAATGTTAATATTCTGAAAAAAAGGGGCTGATGGGGTATTTATAGCCCCCCTAGGTCGGTTCCACCGACTTATTCATGTGGGGCCCGCGGAACCATTTGGTAGCTTGGGGTCTTGCTCTTAAAATGGCCATACCTCTTGATTCCGACATCGTGTGAGGGCTCACGACCTATGGTTGGAAAGATCTTTCAATTATCTACAACTTTTATTCTTGGTGTTTTTCCAAATTCGAAACTTATAATCTTAGTTTTTTCCCCTCCAAGTCAGATCACCCGAAGACGTTTCCTTAAATCGTCCTTTTGGAGGGCTTATGTCCATATTTGACTTATGGGTCCTTCTTAGGACTTGCTCAAATTTTTCATGTACTACTTGTATCACTTTTAATATATCCTTTACAAAATCCCGACATGTGGGCCCTACCTTAACTCATGGTTTCGAGGGCTATCATCGAGTGATCATGTTAACCGATTTACTCCATACACTCTCCAAATGTCATATATATGTTCTTATGCTCGGATAACATAATCTTCATCCATAATCCTTGTGTAACTCTCTTTCTCCCTGAGCTCATACTAAAGTTTGTCCTGGTCTTGATAACCCGAAATTTTCCAAGGTGTAACACTACTTTGCTAGATGAAAGAAATATGAAAATTCTATGTAAATTGGATAAATTGTTATTGTTATTGTGTGGGATATTTGGTGATTGTTATGAGTTACTTTGTAGGCTGGAATATTATGGGGATTGGTTGTAGTTTTAATTGTTATTATTTTGCTGCCGTTATACTATGTATATACGAAAATAAAGAAGTGTATACAAGCATTGGTATACTGATACGAATCGATTTGGGGATGAAACCAGACCAATTCAAACGCGGAAAAATAAAGGATATGAAGAAAAGGGGATGAGAAAAGAGGATAAAAGTAAGACCCAATTAGGGTGAATTTATGGGCAACCTTGGATATATTAAATCCAACACCTCCCAATCTAATTCAATCCTAAAAGAACCTATAATATTTGAAATCAAGGCAAGGGAAATTCAATTGAAATCCACAAACGAACAACCCTTCATGAAATCAATGGAACTAAAGGTTCAAAGACCAACAATGGAATCCACCACTAAAGCTACTAAACTATGCTAAACCCTAGCTAAACAAACTATGATAATCCTATCATCACTCAAATATTCATCATGCAAAATCTAAGTAATGAAATGAAAGACAAGCTATATATACAAGCTAAGTAAAGAAGACTAATAGGCAATTACAATGCTACCCCTTAATGAAGTAAGGGCCTTGTTTAGCTAGTCTTCTTAGTGTAGTTTTCAATTTAAGGATTGTTCTTCAAGCCAAACACGCTTCCTCCTTGCATAGATGGCCTCTAATCAAACTTTTATGCATGGCCTTCTTGCGAAACATAACCCTCCTGCCTTCAGTAGCCACTTTGCACAAATAAGCTTTTGTGCAAATAGCCATGTTCCGACCTTGAATCACCCAAACTTGCAATTGTAGCCACTTTAAGAGGCAAGCCTTGGGACTTGGACTCTTGACTTCTTCTCCCATGCTATCTCCTATAGTTTGAAGGCCCTCCAATGACTCCATTTAAATGCTAACCTTCATCCTCCGCGACTCCGCTTCCAACACAAATCCTTGGAGAAGTTTGAGTAGTTGAGTCATTTGTGGCATTAGGATCATATCATCCTCCCCTTCTTCAAAAGTTAGTCCTCGAATCCGTACCTTGCAAAATATGGAAGAGAATGAGTATAAACCCTTTCACAAAACAAGCAAGGTAGTCATCATAAGGCCAATGATAATACCTAAAGTAAGCAAAGCATGTAATTAACATACTAAAGGGCTCACTTTTATGATATAACCAAGCATCAAATGTGTTATATCCCGTAATTTGTACATTGGGAAAATTCGAGCTAACCATAATAAGTTAAGAACAAGACTATTTCGAGATACGAGGTAGAGACTTTTAACCTCTGATATTTTTTTAAGGCATAGGTTGCTTATGATTCTATTGGTATGGAATATTAAGAAAAATTTGGGGTTAAAAGTGAATTAAGGAAAGTTGATATTTCATGAAACAAGCTAGGTGTGGCCGTGTGGCTTGAAGTAGGCTCCCCCATGGCTTGGCCAAATTTAATTGATCCAAGCCATGTGGGGCATGGAGCACATGTGTTAATTATATATGTAAACAATAGATGACAAGCAAGATTATATTCATCGTCTTCACCCTTAGAAACTTGGAGAAACTTGGAGAAAGAAAAGAGAAGCCATTCGGCCCGGTAGAAAGTGACCCCATGAAAAATTGATCAAAAAAATATTTTCTTCTAGCAATTCAACCAATTGGAAGGTCCTTGTTAACGTGGAGTAGTTGTTGGAGCAAGCAAAACGTTTATTCTTGCAAAACACAATCCTAGCCAAGTTGAGAAGTTGAGTGGAAAAGATAAGGTTTAATCTTCCCTTTTATATGTTATGGATGGTTTGTACATGTTGTAGTGTGTAGAAATGGATGAAATTCATGTAATCATGTATGTTGAAGTTGGGCCGTGTAGGCTGTTTTGGTAGAACATGGTGAATTGATTTTTACTTGATATTTTGGTTGTTGTGTTGTGAATCCTATGATGCAAATGAAGGTTTAATGATTCAAGTTGAAGTTATAATCGTTTGTAGGCTGTTTTAGAAGCCAATGTAATTCTAATGTAGTTTCTTGAATTTATGAGAATGATATTGTTAACGTGTGGATTGTTGGTGTAGTTCTGAATTTGGAAGAAAAATGTGTTGTTGTTGTTCTTGTTGAGTTTGGGGAGGTTTCGGGTGGAGTAGTGTATTGGTTGGGTTGTTTTGAATATTGTGCGGGTTGTTTGAAGTGTTAAGATCTTGTTTGAATGATCTCGGATTAGTGCTTGAACATGTGAGCGTTAATGTTGGCTTGAATGTATGTGTTGAATTGAAGGTAAATGGAATATTGTCGAATTATGTAGAAAAGAGTTACTAACGTTAGAATGCGTCTTGAATTGATTGTTGATGTTGCTAATATGATTCTTGGTATTGTTGTTGATGATTTGGCCGAGTTGAGTTCTCGGGGGTTGTTGAATTTATAGGGGAAATGCGCGAGAATTTACGCCAGATAAAGTGCTAGTTTGGGATGGTGTCACGCACTGATTTCGATAGGGCATGATGGGCACCCGACCTTTACTTAGGAGTAGAAGCGAACCGGCCGACTCTCGTAATACTCATAACATCTTTTGGGCTGCAAACCGACATAAGTGCATAATGAAAATTTTACGGAAACAAACATGCTTTTCATCTTTTAAATCAAATAAAGTCTGCAATCGTATGAAATCGTAATATAATGCACAACAATACTTCGACTTATATAGCGCTTGCCATAAATCGTAACATAATGCATAATAATGCAGAAACTACGTACCGCTTACAAACTGACGTCTTATACACACGACGCGTACGCAAAGTCTCTGCCTTAACTCCGGATACCATAATAAAAGCACTCGACTCGGCAACACTCAGGGGAAATGGAGCTCGCCAATCCATTTGGAACCTCTTACACTCATCATATATACACACGCGGCATGAAACGCACCCCGAAGAAAATTCGGTACGGAATATATGCGAGCATGTAAGCATAAGCATACAGCGAGGTCATAGCTTAAGTAAAAATTACAAAAAGTGAGCATAATGACCAGAATACCAAAGTGCTTGCATCTAAAACACAAATCGTACATTAGAGGTACAAAAGACAAATATAATAATCAGAATGCCAAAAATGCTTACTTCCTGAAATATGAATCATGCATATCAATGTCATGTATCATGTCAAAGCCCATAATAGGGCCCGAGTGACATAGCGAATAATCGTGTATTAATACCATAACATATCATAACATCATAACCTATCATATGAGATAACATTAACCGATGTGGGATTCGCCTAAACCAATGTGGGATTCGCCTAAACCAATGTGGGATTTGCCTAAACCAGTGTGGGATTTGCCTAAACCAATGTGGGATTTGCCTAAACCAATGTGGAATTTTGCCTCATCATTGGGTTTGCCCCACCATTGGGTTTGCCCCTGTGGTTTTGCCTTAGCCATTGGGTTTTGCCCTTGGCTAAGCTCCGTACCAGTGATCACACTCCGAATACATATATACATCATATAACGTGTCCGGAGCCCTCCGGTGGGGACTCGGTAAATCAGAATCATCATATCATCTGTTATCATATATCATATCGGACTTTGTATCACATCATATTTTGAAATACACATCATACATATATACACAGTGCCGTAGAAAGGGGTTCCGGCGTACTGGACAGCATCTTAACACCATAATACATACACGGTTCCGGCCAAAAAGGGGCTTGGCGAGCCGGACACATCACACTCCGGAAAACACATCATTTACAAACCGAGAAACCATATGCACATAAATCCTCATTAACGACTCAACAAAATGATCAAACAACCCTCGTTTAAAAAGCCAAAACGGTAGTCAAAATCAAGTTCCCCTCGAACGTGCAACAGAACGAGATCAAATAGAACTTCGAAATCATAGTTACGTATCAAAATCATATGCATAAAAATCCTCATTTCAAACTCGACGGACAAATAAGTAATCATACTCGGGGTCGGAAGCATAGCCACGTTAAGTTTTTTTCAAAAATAGTCGTTAGAACCAAACATAGAAAAGTCGCGCAGGACCCACGGACGAGCGTCAGCAATCCCGGGCCGCCTATGAAAGTTAAAGATTATTACTCGTTATCAAATCATCTACGAACGTTTCATAGCAATCAGAGACCATATGTGAAAGTTACGGCGTTCGTAGTTACGAGAACTCTTTTAAAAAACAAAACGTTTTATGAAACTTTGAAATCCACCATACAAAAGACATATAAACCATAGCTTGACCATATAAGGATGCCAACATCAAGAAGCAAATATGAATCATAAACATGCTCGGAACTTGAATAGAGTTGCCCCCAAGCTTCATAACATATCATGGCTTACTTACGTCTAGGACATACGAAAAGAAAGAAGGGGGTAAAGCTTTACATACACGGAAGACAAATTCTCGACTTTCGACCTACTTCACTGTCTTGAAATTCGCTTAGAATTATTCGTAGCGTCGTAATCTACATATAGAACCATCCATAATATCGTTAGGATCATCGTCATACGCTCGTCTTAAACACTTAATGAAAGTCCTTTTAAATTCGCCGAAATTATTTGCATTTCCCACATTTATGTGCCTAGCACGAAATTCAATTCAAACCAACAACATCAACAACAAAACCAATAGTAATAACATTATTTCCAACACCAACATATGCCTTAAACGGCCACACACTTTGTTTTCTAAATTTCCCAACCAACCAACTTGGAATACTGACTAATTTAATAACTTTATTTATAAAAAGTGAAATTTATACTAACAACATCAATAACAACATTCTCGACATCCTACAAGATAAATATATGTATTTCCATCAAATTTCTCTTCAACCCTCAATCCATAATCCAACAACATCAACCTGACAAACTATAACTCTATTCTTGCATTTATTCCTTAATCACACTTAATAAAGAGAGGATTTGAAGATTATACCTTGCTTTTATGAAAGTAGCAAAATCATCAACATTTTCTTGTTCCCATGCTCCTCTCAACTCCAAATGAAATTATATTCGTGACTATCGTTGCCCGGACTTGATTGGTACTTCGTTACTTGAAATTTCACTCAAAATTCTCATTTTGTGAGCATATTTGCTCCGCTTTTTTTGTGCTGAATTTTCTGGAAATTTTTGGAACATTTTGGCTGAAAAAAAATGAGGTTTTCTGTCCCTTTTTAAAAAAAAAATGCCAAAGTCGGTTTCACTTTGCTACGACCTTTGTGGCGAGCCTTTTGTAGCGACCTTTGTAGCGGGAATGCTGTTTCTGCGTCGACAGTTCGATTTGTAACGTTTATAATTCTCTCTCAGATGTCCTATCAATGAACGGTTTGTTGCATTACAAACTAGACTCGGCAGAACTTCATTTTAGGCTTTTAAAACACCTTAAAACTCCACATATACTATGAGATATGCGCCTCCAAAGTTGGCTAAAAATTCGCCCAGCATTTCCCAAATTTTCGTCGAACTTATTTTCTTCACTCTACTTGATCTCGAAATATTCCGAAACTCTCCATACATGATATTTGTCATTTATTCTACTAATAATGGCCATGTTCTCGTGTTTCAAAATACTCTTTCCCGATTACGACTTACGAGGTCGTAATTCACCCTTTTCTTCGTTGTTGCGTACTTTCCATAATTCTTTTAACCCCCAAATTTTCCTTATTCCAAATTTACCCTTAACATTCCATACCAACGAAAAGATGAATATGCAACTTGTGCATTAAAACAAAATCATAGTTAAAAGTCTCTACCTCGTATCCCGGAATAGTCTTGCATTTAACTTATCATGGTTAGCTTGGAATGTCCCGACGTACAAAATGCGGGATATAACAGATGTTATCCCTAAGTATCTATAGCTAATGTTTGGTATATAATGACGTTGTAGATCTTGGGAAGCCCGATACTTAAGTTTGGATTAGCTTAGGGAGCGGACGAGGTATGTAAAGCTTACCCTTTCTTTCTTTTGGCATGTCCTAGATGTAAGTATGATACGATACGAGCCTTGGGGTAACTCTACTCCTAAGATCCGAGCATGTCTACGATTCTTATTCACTTCTTGATGTTAGCACTCTTAATATAGTCGAACTATGGTCCTTATGTCCTTTGTATGATTGGATTTCAAATGTTGTATAAGGAGTTTTTGCTCCAAAAGGATTTATGTCGTATAATGTCCCTAACTTTCATATATGGTCTCGGATTGCTACGATATGTTCGCGAGAGAATTCTATAATGAATAATGCCGTAACTTTCATGGGCGGGCTCGGATTGGTTTGATACATGTCTACGATCCTAAGATTCTTTAATGTAGTCTAATGGCATTAGAACGGATTTTACATGACTATCGTTTGATACTCGAGCGTTGATTTC
>NW_026723644.1:0-5977 GCF_029784015.1 Lycium ferocissimum
TGATTCGAATTAATGAATGTGTTTGGGTGCCGGCTCGGGCAACTTTAGTCACGGCCTACGGGGGGGTCGTGACGGTGGTATAGTACTGGGTGTCTTCTAGAGGTATTGCACCTCCCACCGGTATGTGAAGTTTTGTGAATGCTTCTTCGACATTACTTACCGCCGAGAGGTTCGGCGGGCCGGGGGGAGATGACGGTTCACCTCGCCTCGGTGGGACACGCGGGTGCTCGGGAGTATGGCCTTCATTTTAATTGGTGGCTGGTATGATCCCGACTATGGTAGGTGATATGAGAGATCGTGTTCATCGATTTGTGAATGGATTGGGACCTCGTTTGGGCTGATGATTGTTTGACGCCCTCACTTAGGGAAGGTATGGATATTTTAACTGTATTCGGGCAGCTGTGCCCGAGAATTTAGAGGAGCGACGACGACGAGCGAAGGTGAGCATGAGTATGATAGGGGCTATAGTAAGAGAGCAGTCCTCGAGTGCTATTAGTGAGTTCGAGAGGATCGAGGAACAATATTCTAGGCATTTCGGGCCATTCGGCGACTAGTGCACCTCGTGATTTGCGATGAGATCCGATCGACCTATTTATTCCGGACCGGATCGAGTTCTAGAGTCTCAGGGCTCTCGATATAGGGAAGTAGTCGAGTAAGGTCGACCACCTTTACCACGATGTACTCGTTGTGGTAGGCTACGATCGAGACGATGCCGCACAGGTTCAAATGTTTGTTATGCAAAAGGTAAGACGACTTCGTATGATGCGGGCTTGTCCGTCGAGAGGTGGCGGTATGGATTACCCACGGGGTCCGCGACGTGGTTCTTCGTTAATCGCCCCCAGGGTAGAGTTCTGTTGAGACAGAACGAGCGTAGTGGTAGAGGTAGAGGGAGCGTCTAGCTCGGATAGTCCTCGAAGCTATTGTCTGTACGCTTGCTGGACGGTAGGATCTTGAGTCTTGGCCGAATGTTGTGACGACTATATTATCGGTATCTTCGCATGACATATATGTATTGATTAATCGGGTTCTACATTGTCGTATGTTACTCCTTATATTGCTGGTCGGTTTTGAGGGTGAATCCTAAGTCGATTAAACTTTTTGAAGTATCCTTTAGTTGGTGACCCGTGATCGCTAGGCAATTATATAAAAATTGTGTGGTCATATTTTGTGACTCATACTATGGTGATTCGATTGTGAAGCTAAATATGATAGAGTTTGATGTTATTTTGGGTATGGATTGGTTGGTTTCTTGTTGTGTACCCAATTTGATTGTGGGATAAAAATGGTTTGTTTTGCAATTTCAAGAGAACCGTATTAGAATGGAAGGGTAATACGGTATCTCGAGAGGTAGGTTTATTTCCTATCTTAAGGTAAGGAAGATGATTGCTAAGGGTGTGTTATCATCTAGCTCGGGTTCCAGATACGGATACGAAGCCTTACCTCTTCATTTTAGTAGTGAATGAGTTTCCCGAGATATATTTCAGACGAACTTGAGTCTTGACAAAAACGGGAGATTTATTTTCCATTGATGTCTTTCTTTGGATACTAAGCCCGCTTATCTATTCCTCTTATAGAATGGCACCCAAAATTGCGGGAGTTGAAAGAGCAATTAAAAGATTTGCTAGAAAAAGGCTTTATTAGGCCTAACTTTAAATCGCCATGGGGCTTTCTTGACTGTAAGAAAAGGCTTGATAGCTCCTTGCAGATGTGTTAATTACAAACGATTGAATAAGGTGACGATAAGAACAATATCCACTTCCAAGGATTGATGATTTATTTGATCGGTTGCGGGGTGCAAAATGGTTCTGAATAGATTTATGATTAGGTACATTATGCCCGTATTTCGTATATGTTCGGACGTTGGGAGATAATGGGTGAGAAGTTAAGGATGAGGCTAGGTTCCAAAATTATTTTAATGCATAAGTAGGTTATAAAGGTATTATTTATGGACATTGGTAGTATGGAAATATTGTGAGAGGCTAAGGGCGAAAAGAGAAATTCGCAAAATGGGCCGTGGAAATAATGCGGGAGGTTAGGGACAAAATGGTAATATTGAGAAAGTCGAGGGGTAAAACGGAATTTCACACAAGCTTCTTGAATATTCCAACAAGGACATGTGAGGAAAAAATATATATATAGATGACAAAATAAGTCATCTTTGCTATGGAAAGTAAGAAAATTCTAGAAAAAAAAAAGAAGAAGAAAAAGAGGAAGAAAAATCTAGAGAGGGGGCATGTGCTCCTCACATGCATGCAATATATATATATATAGGGAAAGATGGCCAATTCAACATAAGTAAAGAAGCAAGAAAGAACACAAGAAAAAAAAAAAAGAGGGGTGTGTTCGGCCGTGGTGGCAGACTTGTGGAACGTGGAGAAATGGCCAAGGAAAAAATTTATCCCTCTGGTTTCCTACTAATTTGAAGGTTCTCTTCATCATGGAGTAGTTGTTGAACAATTAAATCCTTCATTTGTACAAAACATGCCCACAGCGAGTGAAGAGATATGTGAATAAAGGTATGTGTTCAACACTTTTTATGTGTTATAAATGATTGGTGAAGTGTGGTAGAGTGAAGAAATGAATGAATTTCATGAGATGTGTGTATGTATGGTGTGGCCGAATAGGGTGTGTGGCAAGAAAGAAGATGAAGTGATTCTATGTAGCATGTTGATTGTTGTCGTTGTCATGAATGATTGTATATATATTCCAATGTCGAGAAATGAATGGAGTTATCGTAGAAGAATAATGTTGATGTTAGACTAGTGCATGTGTGATGTAGTATGCGGATAACGGACTAATTTTATGTAATGTGTTTGTTGTTGATGTTATGTATAGAAATGGATGGAAATGTATGAAAATATATGAGAAATGGTCATGGTCGAATTATAGGTGTTTTGGTAGGTTAATGTAAATTGATGTTACTTGGACCTAGTTGTCAATCCACGGATTATGTGATAAAGAATGAAAGTTGCGTTGAAGTTAGCGTACATGATGATGATGATGAAATGTATGGTTATTGTTGAATTGGAAGGTTTCGGATGAAGTAGCATGTTGATTAAATTGTTGGAATATTATGTGAATTAAATTGGATATTGAAGTGTTGCTAGTATAATGGTTGGTATTGTTGTTAGTTTGGCGGGTTGGATTCAAGGATTGTTGGTTGATTGAAATTAGCCAAGTTGAACTTGGTGGTGTGGTGTATTCTGGAGAAATCTTTGAAATTTCGTTAGGCAAATGATACTAAATTTCAACTTTTAAATGCCCAAATTGACATTTGGTAAATGTGACCAAATCGTAGATTTTGGCGGTTGCGACTTGGATTTTGGAGTAGCGGAAAGGAGCGAAAAGAGGTATGTAAGACTTCGCTTTCCTTCTTTGGCATGTCTTAGACGTAGTAGGCTTGGATGCGGGCCTTGGGACAATTCCTTTCTAGAAATCAGAGATTGAAAGTAGTTACTATTCATTCGGTAGAGGCCCCGAAGCAAGTGTTCACGGATAGTTGAAAGAAATGTCTAAAAATCTAGAACTTGCAGAAATAGGGTCCGACTACCTAAGACTTTCATAAGTAATGTCATGAAAGGTATTATACGTAAATTGTGTACGCCCACTCATTTGAGTCGAGGTGGGCCACTATTCCGAATTTCCTTCCATAGTCCACTTGGTTTATTTTACGTACTATGATTACGATTTCATAAACGTTATTTGTAGCTTTCTTATCTCCAAAGTATGATGTTCAAGATCTACCGGCATGATTCCCCTTTCTTAGCGGTCAACAATGTTTTCTCACGAGTGCTTACCTTCAAAAGTTAAAGTCTCCCGGTTTCAAAAGTTTTCCTATAACGTGAAATGGGAATATTTTATAAGACTAGAAGTAATGAAGTGTTTTTCCACTATGTTCCTTGTCCTCCAAAGTTATAGTTCGATACTAATACCGCGCACTGTTATTGGTAGGGCGATCATGAGAGGGCGGCGGTTTAGAAGTATGAAAAAGAATGAAGTGTTTTCTATGAAGCGCTTGATAATATGAGTTTGATTTGAAGCTGCAAAACTTATGATTTTAATATCACGACGAGACTACCGAGTTTATTCTTATAGTTTCGTTAATGGCGCTCGTTGTTGTTAGTCTCGTCTCATGGTGTTCCTGCGGTGAGATCTATCGACGAGGATTGCCATGTAATACGGAATCGGAGGTTCCGACCTTACGTCGCTTTCAGATAGGTTATAGCTTTTCTTTGGGCTCTCGTACATGCTTTATAATTATTTATATTTTTAGATATGACACCGTGCCTGTTTTACATGCGGCGGGAAGTATCTCGCCGTCCGATAGGCGGCGGACGGTACGCGCGGCACGGTGGGCGGTTATACCCGGACGCGGGGGAGGCACAGACGCGGGCTTATACGCGTTCCTGGGGACGAGCGGATTCCACCGATCCTACGTGGTCGGGCGAGTTCTTAGCTATGTTTTTCGAAAAAGATGTTTTTTTTAAGAAATGTTTTTTTAAAGAAAGTTAAGCGTACATGGCGTCGCACTTTGAGGGCGTTCGAGACATCTGAGGTTACTCTCTTGTCTTGACATGCTCATGTTATTGTTCGTTTATTATTCATATTTACATTCTTGATCATATTATCATTCTGTCTCACATACTCGGTACATGGCTCGTCATGACCCTCTTCGGGGGCTACGTTTCGTGCGCGATGCCGGGAGCGGTAGAAATCGGAAACCGAGAAGATATTCCGGCAAAGTTGGTAAACTCCATTTTGTTAGGTGGCGCGCGAGTCGACGGGCTATGCGATGATGTCTTGTTCGAAGTTAGAGACTGCGGACATAGTAGTGGGTTTCGTAGTGGAGTCGATTTGCGTTATGATACAAGTGTTGTACCGTTACATATCTTATTTGATTTACACGCGACAAAAGAATATTTCGGCAATCTTATTGTGTATACTTGACGTAGAGTTTTGAAAAAATTTAGTACGTAGTAAAAATTGACGGGTTCGCTTCTCGGCTCCCCGATATAGGGTCGGGTGCCATCACACCTTAGTAAAGTCGGGGTGTGCCAGTACCTTACAGTGAGAGTTAGAGAGAATGACATTACGGAAAGACCTTTAGAACTAGATATTATATATATATGATCGTTTTGAGTTTTAGGTAATGTCATTTGGGTTAACTAATGCACAGCGATATTCATGGATTGAATGAATATCGTATTCGGATTCTTTCTAGATTTATTTGTGATTGTGTTCATCGATGATATCACAGTATGATTCTCGATCCGAGTTAGAAACATGCATACTATTTAAGCATTTACATTTCTTAAGTTCTCAAGATCGGAAGTTATATACGAAAGTTCTCAAAATATGAGTTACGTTCCAATTCGACTTTTACGGGGGCACATTATTTCGGTGATGGTATTCGGTAGATACCCGAAGATTGAAAAATGTAAACATGGACGAGACTATAACACCCTCTAAAGTTCATAGTTTTCTAGGCTTGGCGAGGTTATTACGAAATTTGTATAAGGATTTTCTTCTATTTACCCATTTGACGAAAATTTGGCCTCAAAAGCGACTATGTTTATATGGACGGGTGCTTGTGACTTGTCGATTTTTAGGGTTGAAACACGAATTGACTTGACTCCGATTCTGTCTTCCGGTGGATCGGATCGGAAGCTATGTTATCTATTGTGATGCCTCGTGTGTTGGCCTAGGTTGTGTGTTGATGTAGCATGGTAAAGTCATTGCTTATGCTTCCGAGGTAGTTGCGGAAACACGAGAAAAACTACCGGACCCGTGATCTGGGGATTGGCGCGGTGATTATTCGTGAAGATGTGGAGGCATTATTTGTATGGTGTTTATGTTGATATCTATACGAACGCAAGAGTCTCGATACATTTTCAAACGAAAGAGTTGAATTTGCGACAAAGGCGATGGTTGGAACTATTGAAAGTGTCAAACGATTTGCTGGGTGTGATGGGGAAAA
>NW_026723645.1:0-5768 GCF_029784015.1 Lycium ferocissimum
TATACGTGTACACGACTTCATTCACCGAGTCCCATAATGGGCGGGTACGATATACGTGTGCACGACTTCATTCACCGAGTCCCATAATGGGCCGGGTACGGTATATGATAATGATATGCATGATTTCATTCGTAAGGCATGTGCATGCTGATTTCTTAACTATTATGCTTGTCTCGGAGTCCCTACTTCGCTTATGATCTTTCTTATTGTATTTCATGCTTATATACTCCGCACATATTCAGACCGACCCCTTTCTTCGGGGAGGGGGGCTGCGTTCATGCCCGCAGTGGCTGCAGACGCTTGTTTTCAGCGATCCGCGCCCTTAGGATACCTATTCGCCCATTCGAGCACTCCTTGTTCCGGAGCCTGTTTTCGGGACGCATCCTTTGTTGTATATATGTGTTTATCCAGGGGTACGGCGGGGCCCCCGTCCCGTCATATGATAATCGTTTTTACCTTAGAGGTCCGTAGACATACGCGCGTGGTCAGCATATAGATGTCGTCGCCTATGTTAGCATGACTTGTGTTTTGGGACGTTCCCTTTCGTAAGCGCGCCTTGCGGCTTGCGTATATATATCTATATGTTTCGATGTCAGACGGGAGGGGACAGCCTTGTCGGCTTGCGTATATATATAGTCGGGATGTTCCTCCCACATTGCTATGACAGCCTTGCCTAAGCCATGTACGATGTTATAAGCTGGTAGTCAGATCCAATGAGACAAGTTGTCTTGATATATATATATATATGTGACAGTTTTGAGATGACGTCTTGCCTTTTTATATATAAATTCATTATCATGCTAGTTGTGGACTGATTATAGCTAACAGGTGTGTATACGAGTGTCCAGCTTAGGCACTAGTCACGGCCTACAGGGGTCGTGACACAAGGCATATAATCACCTGAGCGGGATGGGCCTCCTAGAAGATGATTTGGAAATAAAACGAATCGCAACTCTAAAAGATATTCTATGAACTTTAGGATCAATGTTATAATGAGGAAAGGAGGGAGAGCATTTAGGGAGTAAAGTAATCGAATTCTTTTAACCCCGCCAGGCATAATGTGATGCTTTAACAAGGGGTGACGCCGTGACCTTTTTTGTATTTATATAAGACACAGTTGACAGGGGGTGATGCTGTGACCTTTGTTGTGTATATATATGGCACAGTTGACAGGGGGTGACGCTGTGGCCTTTTTTGTATATATATAAGGCATAGTTGACAGGGGGTGACGCTGTGACCTTTGTTGTGTGTATATATGGCACAGCTTGACAAAAGGGTGATGTCATGTGGCCTTTGTTGTGACGTGTAGGCGGGCGGCAGCGCTGGATGTGGGGTGACGCTGTGGCCTTTGTTGTGATGTGTATATGTATGACCCAATTGACAGGGGGTGACACTGTGGCATTTGTTGTGGTGTGTATATATATGGCACAGTTGACAAGGGGTGACGTTGTGGCCTTTGTTGTGATATTTCTATGGATATATGTGTTTCTTTGATATAGCCTTTGCATCGATGCATTTATTTTTCCCATTCATTGACATGTCTCAAATGTTTTCTAGGATTTTACACATGTTGATTTCATGCCTTATATACTCAGTACACTATTCGTACCGACCCCTTTCTTCGGGGGCTACGTTTCAGCGCTCACAGTACATACACTGGCGTGATCCTCCCATGAAATTTCAAATTTCACTGCCGTGGTGGCTCTAGTGTTCCGAGCTTGAGTCGTTTATACGCATCCTTTGACATAGGCTTTGTTATACTCTGTGAGGTCCGTAGACATATGTGGGTTGCGTATATACGGTTTGATCGCCCATGCGTACGTAGCTTGCTGATATTCCCGTGCATATTGGCACCCTTATCGGCTTGCATATTTTATTATGCTTGGTTAGTTGTGGCTTCTCAAGAGACAGGTTCTTTTTAATGTATGATATGATGAGTTTACAATGTGCTTTTATAGATTGCCATATTATTTCCGCTGTCCGATCATATCGAGCAGTGTTCGTATACGGGTGTCCGGGGCCGAGCACTGGTCATGGCCCATCGGTTTGGGTCGTGACAGTAACCTTCGATTCATATTATGGAACAATTATCATCGCTATATCTCACCTTGAAGGGATAACTATCATAAGGTGAGATCAACAACAATGAATAAAATCAAGAAAATCATGAAATAAACTCAATGATCTCATAATAACATCAAATCCATAAGCTTTGGAATCTCTTGAATGGGATCATCATCATCGTCATTATCATCGCAGAAAACATCTATCTTTGGCATCATAAGAACTTTGGGAATCATGAACTTCTAGCTTTAGGAATAAGGATGTCATGGGAAAACATGTACGGTTCATAAGAAAAGAATCATGCCTTTTAGAAAGAAAGTGGACAAATTTAACATACCTTTTCGCCGCCTTAACATACCTTTTCGCGCCTTAACTTTAACTACTTAACGCTTGTCCTCCCAAGCTCGTAAATCTACATTCAAGAGAATTATTGTTATATCCCGTATTTTGTACATCGGGACAATCCGGCCAACTATGATAAGTTAGGACAAGGCTATTTCGGGATACGAAGTCGAGACTTTGACCTTCGATTTCATTTTAAGGCATAAGTTGCTTAAACTTATTGGTATGGAACATTTAGGAAAATTGGGGGCTAAAAGTGAAATATTGGAAAGTTAAATCATGAAAAAAAAAAAAAAAACTTGGCCATGTGGCCGCGTGGCTCAAGCGTGGCTCCCACACATGGTTTGGCCAAAATTTAATTGATCCAACCCAAGGGTGGGCTACTGGACACTTGTATAACTCATATAAGTATACAAAGATGACTAATAAGTCATACTCTTTCATCTTCTACACTTAGGAGAAAATCAAGAAACTTGGAGAAGAACAACAAGGCCATTCGGCCATGGAAAAAAAAAATTTGAAGACCAAAATCTGAAAGCAAAAAAAATATTTCCTCCAAAGAAACCCCACTAATCATGGGTCCTCTTTAACGTGAGATAGTTGTCGGAGTCGTTAAACCATTCGTTTTGTCTTTGGCAAACCCTAGCTAAGCGCGGTTGAAGGAAAAAGGTAAGGTTTAATCTCCTTTTACATATGTTATGGATGATCTGTATGTCAGAGTATGCAAAAATGTTAAGTTGTGAAGTCAAGGAAAAAGGTAAGGTTTAATCTCCTTTTACATATGTTGTGGATGATTTTGTAGATGTGTTGTGGTGGTAGTATGCAAAAATGGATGAAACTCATGAAATATCGTATGTTGAAGCGAGGCCGTATGGACGGGATGGCCGTGTAGGTGTGTATGTTTGTGGGAGTGATGAATTAATTCTATTTAGCATGTTTGGTTATTGTGTTGTGTTGAAAATGAATGAAGATCATGAATTTAGTTTGGGGTAGTTGTCATGGCCGAATATAGCCTCTCATGTATGGCAAGGAATGAATTAATTTTCTTAGTATTTGGTTGTTGTCATTATGAATCCTATGATGAAAATGAGAGTTTAACGATTCAAGTTAATATTGTAATTATATTGATTTGGAAGTTAATGTGCTTTTATCAGAATTTTTATATTTAAGAGAATGACATTGTTTAAGTGTGTGGATTATTTACGTAATTCATGAATTTGAGAGAGTGAGTGTGGATGTCGTTGTTGGGTTCTGGGTAGTTTCGGTGAGTTGGAACATATTGTTTTGCTTGAATTATTGTGTGAATTGTTTAAAGCGTTTTGAATATTGTTTGAATGGTTTCGAATTGGTAATTGAACGTATGAGCGTTGATGTTGGTCTGAATGTAAGTAGTTGAATTGAATATAATGAAATGTTGTTGAATTATGTAGAAAGGAGCTACTAATTTGAGAATGCGTTTTGAATCGATGGTTGATGTTGCTAGAATGATTTCCGTTGGTGTTGTTGTTATTGATTTTGGCCGAGTCAATTCTCGGGTTGTTGCATTTACGGGAAATGTGCAAACTCAAATTTCGTAGAATTAAGCGCTAGTTCGGAATTGAATGCCTAAATGCCTATAGCTAATGTTTGATGTCCATTTACGTGGTGTAGATCTCTGGGGGAGTCCAAGACTTAGGATTGGAGTACCTTTGAGAGCGGGCGAGGTATGTAAAGCTTAACCCTTCTTTCTTTTAGCATGTCTTAGTTGTAAATAAAGCAGACACGAGTCTCAAGAAAACTTCATTTGCGATCCGAGCATGTTCACGATTATTACTTACCTCTTAATGTCTACTTCTTCTTAATGTAACCGTATTATGGTTCCTATGTCTTTGGTAATATTGGATTTCTAACGTTGCATAAAGATTTTGTTTTTAAAGGATTCCACGTCAAAAATGGCCATAACTTTCGGTAAAGACCGGGATCGCCGATATGCTCGTAGGAGGTTCCGTAGCGTACAGACTATAATCTCCATAGGCGGCTCGGATGGGTGATACTCGTCCGTGGTCCCGCGCCTTCTCTTTGTATAGTTCCGATGACTTTGAAAGAATTATATGGCTATCGTCCCGACCCCCGAGTATGGTTAGTCTACTTGGCGCGAGTCCGTAACGATGATTTTTGCGCATATGGTTACTCACGACTCGCTCGTGCATACGGTTGATACATCTTTCACCGAGTCCCGGGCCTATTGTTATCGTGCGCACTATGTTATATTCCGGAGTATGATGTGTCCGTTCGCCGAGCCCCTCGCGTAGAGGGCCGGGTACCGTGTATATTTGGCGTTATGATGTGTTATGGTGTTATGATGTGTTATGTGATATGTCGGGTTTCGGAGATATGAAATCTTCCGGAGTATGATGTGTTATGGCGCCAATGACGGGCGGGCGACCATAGCTCCTGAGCCCCATGCATGATTTGTATTTTGAAACTAAATATTTTGACATTCTCGTATATTGTACTTATATTCGTATCTCTCGTTTCGATTATAATTGCCATCGTATTCACCGTTTTGCATACTCGATATTCCGCACGACCCCTTTTTCGGTGGGCCGTTCATGCTCCGCAGTACATACGCCGCCGTGGTAATCCGCCAGTCTAGGATACCTACTCTGCTATTTTGGAGCGCTCCTTCGTCCGGAGCCTATATTTTGGTATATACTTGTCACACCCTAACTTACGATAGGGTATGATGGGCACCCGATCCTTACCTAGGGCCGAGCGAACCCGCTGACTAACGTAACACTCATAACCATACTGGGCCCACAAAACATAACATACGCAAGTAATGAAAATTTTTCAGAAAACAAACATGTCTTTCGTTTTTTTTTTTTCAAACCAAATAAAATCTGCAATCGTATGAAAAACCGTAATACAAGGCATAACAAGTTACTGGCTTATATAGCCGCTTGCCAAACACATCGGTAGCATAACGCATACAAACCCACCGGCTTACATATAGCCACTTACAAAACAAACCCGATATATCATACACTCGACACTCGTCCGGCAAAGTCTCTACTAACGTCTCGTATACCATACAAGCACTCGGACCTCTGAAGACTGTGAGGAAGTGAGCTCGCCAATCCAGCCGGAGCATCTCCCCGCAAGATCACCTACTCATCCGCGGGTACCGCGTGGCACGAAACGCAGCCCCCGAAGCGGGTCAAGACGAATATGTACCGAGCATGTAAAGCATAGCATACATCAACGAGGTCCTAACCGAAGTAGGAATACGTAAAGTGAAGTCGTAACAACCTAATTACCCAAGTACTTACATCCGACCCACAAATTAAACATACTCATACCAAACACATCATAAAAACCCT
>NW_026723646.1:0-12277 GCF_029784015.1 Lycium ferocissimum
TTATGTTAGAGACTTTGCGACAAAAATAGTATTGTCACGACCCAACCCCGAGGGTGACTAGGCCCCGCCGGGCACCCATGCACACTCATTAACCGTGATTCGGCACACAAACGACTCACACATTTATAATTATCAAACGTGGCTCAAGACCGACGCATACAAGCATATATACCGCACGTGCTAAGGTTATTGTCATAATATACATAACGTAGCAAAGCTGTCACACCCCGACCTTACTAGGGTGTGATGGGCACCCGACTCCCCTCAGAGTCGAGCGAACCCTTAAACATTTGCGTAATCAAGTCTGCCATTTCGAAAACTTCTTAAAACATGGAACTTTTCAAAACAACAATCATTATCTGCAAATACATACTCCTTTAACATTTACAAATTATTCGCACTTCCCGACGCACTATCCACGTGACAATCGTCCGCAAAGTCTCTAAGATATACAAATACCATGACATAAGTGCTTGACTCGGCAACACCCGAACTAAAATGGAGCTCACCACATCACGGGGCAACTTCTAGCAAGTCTTCTCTTCATCCGGGTGTACCGCGTGGCATGAAACGCAGCCCCTCGAAGAAGAGGGCCGCATTTATCATATGTACCGAGTATGTAAAGCGATAACAAGTAATAATCATAGCTTAATTTAGGAGGGAAGAAATCACAATCACGCTCATTACCCGCAGCTTCACTTAAGAGAAAACATAGATAAATACACAGTAGTCTCAACAAGCTTTAAGTAAGTAATCGTAATCCAACTAACGAATCTAATAAATAATGTAATCTAGAACACCTCTCCTAAAGAAGTAATGCAATACATCACATGCGCCGCTTCCGGCAAAATAATGATAGCCCTTCCTAGGGCAGCCGCTCACCGTCTAATAATAATAATAATAATAGTAATAACAATAGTAATAATAATGATAATAATACTAGTAATCCCTTCGGGTGAGCATTTCTCCGACATACGTCTATCCCGGCCCTTCGACATGCCGGTCCCCGAATAAAATGATGGCCCTTCGGGCATGCCGGTCCAACACACGTCTATCCCGGCCCCTTCTGACATGCCGGCCCCGACATAATAATCTTAGCCCCTCGGGGCATGTCACTCGTGGCATACTTGCCACCCCGGGCCCTTCGGGCATGCCACTGTGACATAATACTAGTCCCAGTTTCCTTCCCGGCATAATAATACCGTAATAATAATAATAATAAAATCTCACACCCCTTCGGAGTGGTTTTAGAAAATCTGAATAATAAGATATATCGCACTCCTTCGGAGTGGTTTTGAAAAGTTTTATAAAATATCACACTCCCTTCGGAGTGGTTTTGAAAAGTTTTATAAAATATCACACTCCCTTCGGAGTGGTTTTGAAAAGTGTTACAAAATATCACACTCCCTTCGGAGTGGTTTTGAAAAGTCTTATAAAATATCACTTAATAGTTAGGGCAATAGCCAAAAGTTTTCCTTCAATGGTGGTACAAAAATAAGTCAAATAAAACGGTAGGCGGAGATCCGGGAATAGCGGGTCCGCCCCGGGTCAATGGAGGTGGCGTACTTAAATTACATATACTAAGCTTAATGGAGTCATTTATGGAAGTTTCGAGGCAATCCGATTACATTCCTGCAAGTTACGGACGTTTGAGCATTTTTCCAACAAGATATAAGGATTCTAGTTCAATCGCACTGAATGAATAGTGCTCAATTTCATAATCGAATTTCGATGAACAGAATAACCCCCGAGGCTCAAATTCAAGCCTAGTACACACGGGACATGCCAAAAGAAGGAGAGGGATAGCTTCACATACCTTACGGACGTCTTATGCTCTCGCTTATCTCCAATCCCGTTTTCGCCAGAATCCGCAAATGGTCACATTTACCAGCACTATTCATGAGACTTTCAATCTTCAATCTGGTTTAATACTTGTCTACCAAAATTCCGGCGCACCTCCCCCGTAAACGCACCATCCCGAGAATATGGCTCACCCAAATATTAACAACAATAATAACAAGCACATCAACAATATGAACAACCGATCCAAAACACATTCCAACATAAGTAGTCTTCCTTACTACATAGTATGTCAACTTTCAATCCAATTGCGCACATTCGAACCAACATCAACGTTTATATATTCATTCACTAATTTGAGATCATTCAAACATAAACTAAGAGCATTTCAAGCTATATATCCAATATTCAACAATTTCATCAATTTCCATATTCCACCCAAAATTCTCATATATGAAACAAAACCATTCCAACACATTTTCTACTTACTACTTCATCACTAACAACAACAATTTACACCTTAACAACTTCATGATCTTAATGTCATAAAATCACATTAATGTGACATAACTCTCCCCATTCCATTTTCATGCAAACTTAACCCATATAATCTTCATTTACATTATAATGATCACAATAACGCAACTAACACGTTAAACAAAACAAATCCATCACTATTCCTCTATCACATACCACACGGCCATAGGCCAATTTCCAACTTCATTCCATTTTCATTCAACTTTCATTTCCAATACAATTTCTACAATAACCACAACTAAAACTCAACATAAGATTCAACATCACTTCTACACACACCATAGCAACCACACGGCCACAAGCACACATGCACTTCCACCATGCAAACTTCCATATTTCAATGTGTTCTACTCATTTATATATGCTACAACACAAACAAACCTTCAAAACATAATTAGAAAGGATGAATTCTTACCTTCCTTCTCAAGTTTCTTCATTCCACCAACTTGTCCAAACGACGAAACCAATGGATTATCTTCCGAAATAATTGCACCACGTTGTAGAGGGACCTTGAATTGGTAGGAATATAGCAAGAAAATAATTTTGGAAGAAGATTTTGGGGGATGAATTTGGCTATGGCTTCACCAACCCTCTCCTCTTTCCTTTTTTTTTTTTTTTGCTCTTGGTTTCTCTTGTTTCTTGAATTTTCTTGAACTCTTGATTTCCTCTTATAATTAGCCAAGCACATGACCCCTACATGGGCCAAGGCAAGGCCATGGTCGGCCACTTCTTGGCTTGGGCCTAGTTGTTCTTTTTTTTTTTTTTTTTCCATTTCCAAGCCCATTTTCTTAGTCCATATTTTTGGTAATTCATGAAACCATTTTCCGACATTCCAATTTTGCCCTTAGTCTTTCTTAATAATTCCGCTTCTAAATTCTTCATAGGCCATTCACATGCTTAACAAAATAAAAATGTGGCCTTACTTGTCGTCCTCCCGCGATTGTCTCGAATTATCCAATTGTTCAAAAATGCGGGATATAACAAAGCATACATACACGCAGCCGACAAAGCTGCCACGGCGGATGGGCCGCCCAAACACAACTTACTCAATGCGTCCGAACAAACCTGTACATAACCCACATCTATGTCTGCGACCCTAACAGCGTATCAACGTAATCATATGACGGGACCCCGCCGTACCCCCGAATACACAAATACATACACAACGGGAGAATATATACCAAAATGTAGGCTCCTAATAAAGGAGCTCTCCAACAGCAGGATAGGTGTCCTAGATCGGCGTATCACCAACCGTGCGTCCGTACCGCGGCATGAAAGCACGGCCACTTCGAAAGGGGGTCATTTTAATGTGTACCGAGTATGCAAGGCAAAAGATACAAGAAGAAAATCCGAGTCATAACCGAAACAAGTACGGAAAGTGTGTGCATATCCAGATGCCAAAATGCTTCGAGCTTTTGTAAAACGTCTCTACCTCATATACGACAATCAAACATTTTATATGAGCCGACATTAACCGACCGATCATAATCCGGACTATCAAAATCACATATACACATACCGCGGTCAAGTACCCAAATCAATATCACATATATACATACCGCGTCAAGAATCCAAAGCAACATCACATACGCGGCCAAGAATCCGCAACATCACATCACATACCGCGGTCAAGAATCCGCAACATCACATTACATACTGTAAAATGACTCGGCGAAAAATGTAAAAACGAATGCACGAGCAGAATCATAAGTAGCCAAATACGCTTAAAACATTTTCAAAGACTTAGTAGTTAATCAAAACGAACCATCGTTTATAGGCCAAAACAAGAGTCAAATCGATTTTCTCCCGAACGTCACCCGGAACATGTAAATCGAACTTCGAAACCGTAGTTACGTATCAAAATCACATACATAAAAATTCTTATTTCGTACTCAACGGACAAATAAGTAATCATACTTGGGTCGGAAGATAGTCATATTGAATTCTTTCAAAAGCCGCCGTAATTATACAAGAAGATCGCGGGACTCACGGACGAGCGTCCACTAATCCGACCGCCTACGAAAATCATAGTCATCATATGTTATCGAATCATTATCGTAAACTCAAAAGATAAGTAACCGATCGTTCGACATCGAAATAATAGTCGTATCATATCCTTTCAAAATCACAAAAGTACATAAGGAAAGTCGCGGCCCCACGGGGAGGTGTGGACCCGAGCCGGCCCGCCATGGAAAACATAGTCATCATACATCATGGAATCATTTTTGAGCATATCGAAGCGATCCGGTTCCGTCCGTGAGTTACGGACGTTCGTAGTTTTCGAATCGTTTAGAAACAAAACCCTTTAAACAAAACAAACTTTTATGCAACTTTTGAAACTTATTCATAGAAAAGACATAAGGGCCAATATTTCATCATATCATGCATACGAAGACCAATAAACAAATAAGAATCACGTACATGGCTCTGACATCGAGAGTAGAATTTCCTCGAGGCTCGTGTCATAGCCTATTTACGACTAAGGCATGCCAAAAGAAGGAAGGGCCAAGCCTTACATACCTCGTCCGCTCTCCAAGCTAATCCAAACCCCAACCTATGTCTTGACTCCCGAGGTCTACATAACATCAATAAATGCCAATGTCAACTATAAGTATTTAAGAGTTCATTTCCAAACTAACACATAATTCTACGAAAATTTGGGCAAGATTTCCCCCGTAAATAGACCAACCCCGAGAATTTAACTCGGCCAAATCAACAACACAACACCAACAACCAAACTAGCAACATCAATAATCAACCCAAAAGCAATATAACATAAATAACCCCTCTTTACCTCATTTAACAACCTTCATTATATTCAATTCAACGGCTTAACTTCAAGCCAACATCAACGCTTATACCTTCAAATACCAACCCGAACCCATATCAACAATATTCAAGAACATTATAAAACAATTCACACAATATTTCCAACAATCCAATAAATACTCCAATTCACCCGAAATTGCCCCAAACCCGTGAACAACATCCATAACACATTCTCAACTTCCGAATCATAATTTGCACCAACAATTCACACTATAACAATGTCATTCTCATAATTATACAATTCACATCAAATGCACAATAACCTCAAAATCAGCCCGCAACACTTACAATATCAATTTGAGTCATTAAACTCTTATCGTCAACATAGAATTCACAACGACAACAATCAAATTCCAAATAGAATTAATTCATTCACATTTACACAAGGGTGGCCACATTCGGCCACCACCCCAACTTGCCATCTTTATGATTTTCATTCATTTCTCCACTCTACAACAATCACAACATGCTAACTAGACTTTAGTTCATTACTTCAACATAACACAACACACACACACACTTACACGGCCATGCACTACACACACAACCTCAACTCCAACATGCCATATTTCATGATTTTCATCCATTTTAGCATACTACAACATGCATACACCATTCATAACACATAAAACAAGATTAAAGCTTACCTTTCTTCTTCAACTTCACAAATATGCTAGGGTTTGCGATCTACACAACGGATGGTTTGATGACCCAAACAACACTTCCACGTTACTTAGGGACCTCCAATTAGTGGATTTGCATCAAAGAAATATTTTTGGGATGGTTCAAATTGGACTTGGAATTTTTAAGGGTTGGCCGAATGGTTATTGGAGTTGTTCTTCAACTTCTTGTTTTTTTTCCAAGTATAGAATGAAGGAAGATGAATTAGTAGTCATCTTTTATGCTCCCACATGAATTATACATGTGTCCATGGCCCACACATGTGTTGGACCAATTAAAATTGGCCACAAAATGTGTGGGATCCACCTCCCACTCACACGGCCAAATGGCCAAATAATGCATGATTTCCAACTTTTAATTATACCACTTTTGGTCCCAAATTTTCCTAAATGTTCCATGCCAACAAGTTCATGAGCAATTTAGGTCTTATAATGAAATCGAAGGTCAAAAGTCCTGACTTCGCATCCCGGAATGGTTTTGTCCCTAACTTTTCATAGTTAATCCGGATTGTCCCAATGCACAAAATACGGGATATAACATCCTCCCCCCCTTTAGAACATTCGTCCTCGAATGTTAAACTAACCTTATGAGTCTTATAAACAGTTCGGGGGAGTTTCTCTCACAGTCATCACATACAGTTCATACATCAATTAGCATAACCAATTAAGAAGTCTAGATTACCTGTATCCGTATCCGGTGCCGCCCTCCCGATCCTCGTTCACGGTCAACGCATATAGGCGGTTCGATGGACCGCGAATCGGGGCTCCGCCATGGCCTCTGCCACGGCTCGCCGGAGTCGGTATGCCCGCCCCATCGGGCGCATAGATACGAAGGGAAGACGAACCGGCAACCGACCCGGTAGGCCGAGCCGTCCCCCGCACCGCCCTTGAGTGGACAATCTCTTATAAAGTGGCCCCCCGGGAGGGTAAAAAGCAAGCACCCGTGGCATGACGACATTCCCCCCACCCCCCGAGTGGCGTCTCCTACAGTGAGGACATCGGGGTAGGGGTGGCCTCAACTGGCTGGAATCTAGGTCCATCTGTGAGCCCGAAGCCCTGGAGCTCGACCGCCCTCGAATACCCGTATCATCCGGCTCCAGGCCGGTGAACGTGGGGTGTACTACGTGGCCGGGAAGGGAGGTATACCGCTATGCCGCCGAGGATGCCCTCGAGACTCCCCGAATATCCCGCGGATCTGGCCCTCTTGGGCTGGCCCCTATCGTAATCCCTGTCAGGCTGATGCCCTCTGTGTCGGTCCTCCATACCCTAGGCATGTTCCTGAACCCGTACGATATCCATCCCCGACTAGGCCGCCATCACCAAACAACTGTCAACCAAGTAGTCATCCAGCCCCATCACATACCGGTGCATCCGGTCCGTCATATCGCCCACATAAGGCACGCATATCCGGCAACGAATCAAACTCCGGACTATACCCCGGACGCTCCTCGCTCGCTCAACAAAGAGAATCGTCTACCCCGGCCCGCCTCACCTTCGCAGGTAGAAAATGGGCCGGGGAAGGCCTCGTAAACTCGCCCCATCTTCGAGGGGCACCCTCACCTCTCGGGACAACATCCAGACTCGTACCTCGCTTAGTCGCCACATCGTGCAACCGATAGATGCCATCTCAACCGACTCGTCTCGAAGCACTAATCAATCGCAGCCGTACGCCGCATCCGTCGACGAACTCCGAGGGTGCTGCGGCTTTGGACCGTAAAAACTCGTGGTCCACAAAGCGCAAAATCACGAGCCCTCCGACCGTCATATCTATCCGCATGATCACCCCCGATCCGTGCCTCGTGAACTCCGGGCCGCCATCAATTCGGTCGATAACCGGACCGCATCTCGCATCGCCCGATCCTCCGCCCCCCGTCGAGGAGCCGAGGTTCGGGTGCTCGAACTCGGGAGCCGGCGATGGAGCCACCCCCCCGACATGCGCTTGTCGCCGCTCCAAGCCCCTCGGATGCGGCGTGTAGCCGAACCGGTCCGTCGGGGGCACGATCTCGGTACTGTGCTCCACCGGCCCGGGTAACTCTCCGGGCCCGTCCGGTCCCCCATCCGTAGACTTGCCCTTCTGGGCAGCCGTCGCCTTTCTCGGAGGCATCGCTGAAAACATAACATTTCGTCAGAGAAGAGTCATCCTGATAACACAGCTCTATCGCACGATCTAAGATCAGAAAGAAAGATAACACCCTAAATGTCCTGTAGCCTCCCGTTTATAGATGTGGTGCACAACACAATGATAAACAAGACTCTACCTGTCACACCCCAATCTGGATCAGGGTGTGATGGGCACCCGACCCCGTAACCGGAGCCGAGCGAACCCGCTGACTCCTATTACGTACTCAATTTTTTTTTCAAAACCTTTAAGACAAGTAAACATAAACAGTTTATTGAAATATCCTTTTGGGACCCTTAAATCAAGTAAAACACAGAATCGTATATAACTCGTATCATAATACAATCGACTCCCGAACCCATGACTACGTACGCAAAGTCTCTATCCGTACTCGGAAATCTGGCACATGTACGGCGACTCGGCGACACTCCATCGCAAGTGGAGCTTGCCAACCTTGTCCGAGGCATCTTCTCGACATCCGGTCGCTATTCATCCGGGGAGTACCGCGCGGTACGAACGCAGCCCCGAGGAAGGAGTGGGTCGGCATTTACGAAGCATTGTACCGAGTATGTAAGACATGAATAGTAACATGATAAAGGCATATGCGTATAAGTAGTAACGGTACAAACATATGGAGCGTATCTCGGCTAGATATAACTTTTGTGCGTGTGAGTGCCTTTCAGGCGGATGCCATGCCTGCTTAGTTTCTTCCCAGAAAACGGTACTTCTTATTTACATTTATAGAGAACAGAATATTTCGGAGAACAGTGTCCTTTACTTACACTCACAGACGCCGAGTACCTCGGCTCTCCCACCCCCTCCCCAACAGTGTCCCAATCATAGAATATATATCACATATACGAGAGAACGAGCATTTCGTAAACGGTGTTTTTCACTTACATTCACGTACGCCGAGCAAGACGGACTTCCCACCCCCCATCCCCAACAAGTCCCAACATAGAATATATATACAGATACGGACGCCGTTTCCCGCTCTCCCATATCCTCATCCGGCATCCCGCGTCCGGGATGATAAGCCACCGAATCGTGGACACGGTTCCTTCCCCTTCCCCATATACATATACATTTACACATTCACAATCACATACATATGTCATAGTAAAACATAGTCGTAGATATATTCATGGTAGGTACGTGCTGTTGACATACTGGCATAGGCATTTACTCACGTTCGACATCGTCGTTGTCATTATAAGATCATATTCATCGTTTTAGTCATAAAAACTATCAAAAACGTAAAACTTGGATTTTGGAGAAAATGAATATTTTTGAAAATATTTATAAACTTTCTAAGAAGAAAAGTCACGCTTTAAAATCATAATTTCTAACTTTTAAAAAATAAGGACGTTGTAGTCACTTTATCATATCCTGCATCTCTATTGCCATCATAGGAATATCCTTGTTAGCATAGCTACGATTACTTGTCTTTTGATGACGGAATACGAATCAAAAGTCTCCATTGGATTCTACTTTATAATAAGTCAACGGGACAACAAGGAAAATCCGGGAACAAAGGGGGCCCACTCGGGTCAAATGAGGCGGCGTATCGAGTTTACGTATATTACAATTTATGATGTCACTTGTAAGGATCTTAGGGTAACCGGGTCTTATATATGCGAGTTCTAAAGGTCTAGGAAGTTTTTCTCACATTTTGCACAATTTCTATTTCAATTCTACCGAATGAATAGTAACTATTTTCGATCTAAGATTTCTCGGGAAAGGAATTGTCCCCGAGGCCCGTGCTCAAGCCTACTATGTCTAGAGGACGCCAAAGAAAGGAAGTGAAGTCTTACATACCTCTTTCCGCTCCTACGCTACTCCAAATCCAAGTTGCAAATCCGCCAAAATCTACAAATTGGTCATTTTTACCAAACCTTAGTTAAGGCATTCATGAGTTGATTCTTCAAAATAACACTTTGTACGCCGAAATTTCGACGCATTTCCCCCGCGTAAATACACCATCCCGAGAATATGGCTCGGCCCAATTCAACAATAACAACCCGAGAATGGAACTCGGCCACAATATCAACGACAAAACCAACAATAGCATGTCCAAACATATTCTAACATTAACAAGTCGTCTCCACCTATTTCGACAACCTTCCAACTATATATCTTCAAGCTTAACATCAATGCTCGCACATTCGAGTATTTAATCCGAGACTACTTAAACATGATTTACAAGCATTCCAAGTAATCTATACAATATTCAAAACACTCCAAACCAAATGCCACTTTACCCGAAACTACCAATTTCCGTAAAAACAACAATAATATGTTTCTTTCTTCCAAATTCATATACTACGTCAACAATCCATACGTCTTCAACAATATTTTCATAAACTCACAAAGTTACATTAAAATCATGTCAATCTTCCAAAAGCAGTACCCAACACTACAAATTCAACATGAGTCGTCAAACATCATTTTTTTCTCATCAAATTCATAACGACGACAATCCAAAATTCTAAATAACATTGATTCATTTTTCACATACCAAACGCAGCCCCTATTCGGCCACAACTTCAACAATTATAATTTCATGGTTTTCATTCATTTCAACACATTACGACAACACATAACAAGCTAGATAAAATTGTTTCGTCACACCTAACATGCCACACATATGCACGGCACACACACATGTTCACACGTACACATTGCAACATCCTCATATTCATAACTTCCATCATTTCCACACTTCACAACACCCACAAACCATCCATAATATATGAAAATAAGAATGAAATCTTACCTCCTTCCCTTCACTTCTTTACCACGGCTAAGCCTCAACTTCGCATGGAGAAGTACTCTGCAAGCTTCCACAATCACTCCACGTCGACGAGGGCCTCCCAATTGGTAGAAAACCAAGGAAAAAACATTTTTCCAAGACCACAACAAGGGGGTTGGGTTCGGCCAGCCCCTTGGCCGTTCCCTCCCTCTCTTTATTTTTTTTCATCTTTCTTTCTTCTTTCTTCCACTTAAAAGATGACTTCTAAATATATATATATATATATACATGTCTCCCCTACTTTCCATATTTATTAATTAGTCCCTCAATTAAGGTCTCATGCCCCTTTCTTCCTCTCTCTAGAATTTTCTTCTTTTTCTTGACTTTTCTTTTCTTTTCTGAACTTCTTCACTTGTGTCAAAGAAGACCAAGTGTCTTCCTTGATACACTTTGGTCCCTTTCAAGACTTTTTCTAGTACTTGGTGAAATTACTATTTTACCCCTCGACTTTCCTTAATATTACCATTTTGTCCCTAACCTTCCACATTATTTTCACGGCCCATCTTGCGAATTTCTCTTTTTGCCCTTAGCCTTTCTCAATATTTCCATCCACTAATATTCATAAATAATATTCATAACCAACTTACGTACTAAAATAATTTTTTTGAAGATGGTCTTGCCCTTAACTTCCCGCAATTGTCTTGAAATATTCCGACGTACAAAATGCGGGATATAACACTACCAGACACGGTCTGTAGACATTCCGAGGACGAATCGCTCGACACCCGTCACGGCATCACGACCCCCCGCAGCCGTGACTAGTGCCCGAGCTGGGCACCCATACGCACTCATTAACCAGATTCGGCACACAAACGACTCACACATTTATAAATATCAAACGTTGGCTCCAAACCAACTCATACAAGCATATATACTGCACAGAAGCCGGCAAGGCTATCATAATATACATAACGTAGCAAAGCATACATACACGCGGCATGCGGGGCCACGGCAGATGGGCCACCCAAACACAACTTACTCAATGCGTCCGAACAAAACTGTACATAACCCACATCTATGTCTACAGACCTCTAATACAGATCAACAGAATCATATGACGGGACAGGGCCCCGCCGTACCCCTGAATACACAAATAAATACACAACGGGAGAATATATACAAAATGTAGGTGTTATACCTCGCATTTTGTGCGTATTCAGAAAAATTAGAAATAATTCGGAATGGTAAGAAATAAGGCCTTAATTGGATCTTACTTGACGTGCATGTGATGTTTAAGGAAATATTGATGCGGAAATATTGAGGAAGGTTAAGGGCAAAATTGGAACTTTGTAAATTAGTTCCGTGAATTTCCAAGAGTGATCCATCATTAATGGGCTTACAAAAAAAAGAAATGAAAAATCATGAATTGAGGCCCAAGAGAAGGGGGGTTGGCCGGGCCCTGCCATGGTTGGCCCAACCCCTGACCCAGTCAGTGATCAAGTCTTGACAAATTAATATAAGGGGGAAGGGGGAGTTCAAAAAAATTCAAGGGAAAAAAAC
>NW_026723647.1:0-5577 GCF_029784015.1 Lycium ferocissimum
CCCCGGGAGGAGCCCCGGGATAGACGTATGCAAAGGGGGTTTTGGAAATTACTAGTTTATTTCATTTTTATTATTTTGTTGTTACTATTGTTTTTATTATTATTAGGCCGGAAGCGGCCGTCCGAGACTATTTTATTTAAATATTTAATTCATGTCGAGGTAACCTAAACTTAACTGCTACTTTGTGTACTTCCTTTTATTTCTTGCTTCGGTGATGCTTTACATATTCGGTACATATTTCGTGCGGCCCGCTTCTTCGGGGGCTGTGTTTCATGCCCGCGTGGTCGGAGCACGATTTGGCGATCCCGGCTAGTTGGGGGAACCAGCAACGGGAGTCGACGACTCCGTTTGCTCCGGAGGCTGACTTTCATTTTGGTATAATTGTGTATATATTTGCGGGTCATACTCTTTTGGGAAATGTACGCGACGACGTGGAGTTGTGGTTCTTGTTTGGCCTTGTCGGCCACTATTTTGTTGTACGAGAAAGGGCGAGGAGGAGCCACGGCTCGCCTTGGTTTATGTCGTATGTATATATATATCATGTTTTGAGATGCCTCGAGCCACGTGTCGATTTTGGTATTTCATTTACAATTTTCAATTCTTGTTTTAAAAAAAAATAAATTTAGAGTTGACGTTTAAGGGTTCGCTTGACTCTGATGAGAGTCGGGTGCCCGTCACACCCTGACGAAGGTTGGGGTGTGACAATTATACCGGCCTAGAGGGCCGGGCATGATCGCCACTACGGCGGGCGTAGTGGTGCAAATAATTATGCGGCCTAGAGGGCGGGCGCCTGCGACCACCACTAGTGGGCGGCACGAGATAATTACCCCGGACGCGGGAGGCCCGGACGCGGGCTAATAATATTATGCAATGCAGGCAGGTTACGGAGGTATGTACAAAGGTAAAAGCGAGCGTGCATAATTCCGCCTCGAGAAACAGCGAGATACGGTCGAGATCCTTTTCTCTGATTTCCCGTATGTACTTTATTATATGCTGTCCATGTCCTGTCTATTTTATTATGTTATCATTTATGCCTTACATACTCAGTACATTGCTCGTGCGACCCCTATTTCTTCGGGGGGCTGCGTTTTAAATGCACGCGAGGTTCACCCGGACGGATAGAAGCCGGGATAAGATGTTCCGGCGAAGTTGGCAAACTCCGTTTGTTGGAGTGTGTTGGTCAGTAGCAGCTATGCCATGATGTCTTGTTTGAAGTTAGAGACTTTGCAGACAGAGTCGTGGGTTTCGGGAGTCAGTTTGTACTAGGATACGAGTTTTGTACAATTACATGTTTTATTTGATTTAAAGGTAACAAAAGAATGTTTCAGTAATCTTATTATGTATACTTGACTTAGAGATTCAAAGAAAAAAAAAAAAATTCACGTAGTAAGAGTCAGTGGGTTCGCTCGGCTCCGGTTACGGGGTCGGGTGCCCATCACACCCTAGTAAAGTCGGGGTGTGACAAATGCTACGTTATTTGACCATTTTAATATGACTCTCACTTGTATTGCGCACCATTTTAAAGCACAATGTAAGTGTTGATTTGACAACACGCCATGCATGACAATTTCAGGAATATATGACACATAAACACTTGATTTGACAATACAATGCTACGTTATTTGACCGTTTTAATATGACACTCACTTGTATTGCGTACCATTTTAATGCGTAATGTAAGTGTTGATTTGACAACATGCCACGCATGATAATTTCGGAATCTATATGTACGTAAATGCTTGATTTGATAATACAATGCTACGTTATTTGACCGTTTAATATGAATCTCACTTTGTATTGCGCATCATTTGAATGCGCAATATAAGTGTTGATTTAATGCATACGCCACGCATGATTTTAGGGAATCTATGACACATAAAGGCTTGATTTTATAATACAATGCTACATTATTTGACCGTTTTAATATGACTCTCACTTGTATTGCGCAACATTTTAATCGCAATGTAAGTGTTGATTTGACAACATGCCACGCATGATAATTTCAGGAATCTATGTGTCACACCCTAATTTCCGTTAGGGCGTGATGGGCACCCGACCCTTATTTAGGGCCGAGCGAACCCGCGGACTCACATAATAGTCATACTCACGCTAGCTCTCAAGTCAAATAAAATCTTGCAACATATGAAACTTACAATACAACACATAATCATACATCGGCTTACATAGCCGTTTACATAACTGGCATCTAATACCCACGACATCGTACGCAAAGTCTCTAACACGGAACATGAATCCATATCATAAAACTCAGACCCGGCAGCACTCCGGAGAAAGTGGAGCTCGCCAATCCCGCTGGAACATCTTGCGTTGCTAATATCTTCAACTCGTCTGGGTGTGCAACGCGGCATGAAACGCGGCCCCGAAGAAAGGGGGTCAGTACGGAAGATGTACTGAGTATGTAAAGCAGCAAATACAGTAACTGAATCATACGGAAATAAAGAGGACGGAATGGTAGTACAGTAACTGGACCTCATAAGCTTACCTCGAACGTAAATCATGCGTTTCAAAAGCACTAGTGGGCGGAGTAACATAAATAAAGAAATCATCATAACATATGCGTACACAACATGCCCCGGCCCTCTAATGAGGGACGCGGTAAGTAAAATCATCATATATATGCACATGCAACATGCCTGACCTACAGTGAGGGACGCGCGGTGAAGAAATCATCACATGCCATCTACAACACTCCCCGTCATCACATCATCATCATCATAGGTATATATATATCTAACATGCCCCGGCCCTCTAGTGAGGGGCGCGGTGAATAATGCAGAGAAACGTGCACGAATACATGCCCTGGCCCGGGACGCAGTGAAAGAGTGGCTACAGCTCGCACGAGCAGAGTAGTGAGAAAACCATATGCAATACAAAATATACAACATTTTATAGAGACTCGAAGGCATAACACAGATAACAGATCTTATAGCGGACCTTTAACAATAATCAGAGCATAAGTCTTTCGGATGTCGAAATATTTCATATCAGAATAATCTTTCGGAGCATTTGCAAATTCCAAAGTAGGTCATCGAGACTCAAATAAATATATATATAACGGTCATTCATAGAAATTAGAAAGGTAGCTAAAAACTTTCCTTAGTTTTTTAGTTACTTCCAAAGTAGTTCAAACGGAATAATAGGAAAAAATGGGACAAAGTGGACCCGCCTCGGTCAAATGAGGTGGCGTATATAAGTCGCATGTCAAACTCCATAACGTCATTTATGAGTATTTCAAGGTAATCGGATTTCATTTGCACAAGTTTTAGAGGTTAAAACAATTTTACTAACTATTCACACAATAACCATTCAATTCTATTGAATGAAAAAGGGGCGTTTCTAGACGTAGATTCTGAAGAGTAGAGTTGCCCCCGAAGTTCAAGTTCGAGCCTAGTACATCTAAGACATGCCAAGAGAAGAAATGGGAGAGCTTTACATACCTTTCTTGCCCTTTACGCTCGCCAAAACTTAAATCCGTTTTCATCCAAAAACACAAAATGGTCATATTTACCAATTGGCTATTCATAAGACTTAAATTTCAATCTTAACCAATACTTGTCTATAAAATTTGGGCAGCATCTCCCCTATATATACATCATCTCCCCGAGATTCAAACTGCCAAAACAACAACAACCATACCAACGACAATATATATAACATTAACAATCGACTAGAAACGCATTCTAGCGCAAATAGTCTTATTTTCCAAATAATGCAACAACTCCAAATCCAACTTTGTACTCATAGATCAATATCAATATTTCCATATTCACATACTAATTTAGGGTCATTCAAACATAAACCAAGAACATTCCAAGCCATATATCCAATACTCAACAATTTCATCAATTCCCATATTCCATCAAAATCCATACATATGCAACAAAAACATCTCAACACATTTCCTACTTACCAATTCATCACCAACAACACAACTAACATACTAAACAAAATAAATTTATTTTTATTTCAACACCATGCACACCATAGGCCCTATGCCATATTCCAACTTCAACCAAATTCATTCAACTTTCACTTCCAATATAAAATCCACAATAACCACAACTAGAATATTACATAAAATTAACTCATCTTGGCTATACAATATCCCTGACAATACGGCCACCTTCACACGTACAAACACCATACAAACTTCCATATTTTCATGAATTCTAACCATTTCTACATACTACAACATAAATGAATCCTTCATAACATATAAAAAGGGATTGAATCTTACCTCTTTCCTTCAACTTCTTTACTTGCCCAAATATTAAAACGACGAAACGAACGGCTAATCTTCCGAAACAATTATACCCGTTGGAGAGGACCCTTGAATTAGTGGGAATACAACAAGAAAATAATTTTGGGAACAAGATTTCATGGGGGGAAAATCCCCCCACCTTGGCCGAATGCTTGCTTTTTTTTCATCTTCTTTCTTTTTCTTTCTTTCTCCTACTCTCTTGAATTTTCCAAATGGCCATGTGATGAATTTTCATCCATGTGCCATATATTAAAAGATGACTTGGGACATGGCCCACACCCATGTGCATGGCACATGCCCCCTAATTTTCCATATTCTTTCTTCTTTTTTTTTTTCTTTTTTTCATGAATAAATAATTTGCCAATTCCAATTTTGCCCTTGGCCTTTCACAATATTTCCTTGAGTCACTTTGTGAATTTCCCATTTTACCCCTAGCCTTTCCTCGTATTTCCCATCCAAAATTTTCATAACCAACTTATATGTCAAACAAAGTCAACACATTACGTTGTCCTTAACTTGTCTCAAAATCCCAAGGTGTCCAAATATCAAAATACGATTTATAACACTTGTGTTTAGCTTATGCAACCATCTCAAAATATTCGAACGTGCAAAGTGCGGGGCATAACACTATGGCACATAAAAGCTTGATTTAACAATACAATGCGACGTTATTTGACTGTTTTAATATGACTCTCACTAGTATTTTGCACCATTTTAATGCGTAATCTAAGTGTTGATTTGACAACACGCCACGCATGACAATTTTAAAGGTCATGACACATAAAGGCTTGATTTGACAATACAATGCTACATTTTTGACCATTTTAATATGACTCTCACTTGTATTGCTCACCATTTTAATGCATAATGTAAGTGTTGATTTGACATCACGCCATGCATGACAATTCAGGAATCTATGACACATAAAGGCTTGATTTGACAAAACAATGCTACATTATTTGACCGTTTTAATATGACTCTAACTTGTATTGCGCACCATTTTAATGTGTAATGTAAGTGTTGATTTGACAACACGCCACGCATGACAATTTTCGGAATGTCTATGACACATAAATGCTTGATTTGATAATACAATGCTACGTTATTTGACCATTTTAATATGACTCTCACTTGTATTGCGCATCATTTTAATGCGCAATGTAAGTGTTAATTTGACAACACGCCACACATGACAATTTCAGGAATCTATGACACATAAAGGCTTGATTTTATAATACAATGCTACATTATTTGGCCGTTTTTAAAATGACTATCCCTTGTATTCCGACCGTTTT
>NW_026723648.1:0-71605 GCF_029784015.1 Lycium ferocissimum
CCCCAATATTTTATTCGTTATTAGCCATACTTTACATCCCTTACTATGTTACTATTCAAGCCTACATACTGACATTATTCGCACCGACGTCCTTCTTATGAACGCCATGTTCATGCCCGAGATCGATAGCCGCGTCCCGACGATTCACGTCAGCAGGCCTTCCCTCGGCGGCGGTCGGAGACGCTCCATTGATCCCGTAGCTACGCTTCTTTTGGAATGCTATTCGTTATGTACATATACGGGTACGATGCGGCCTTGTCCGTCCTTTCTACGCGCTTGTACTCCCATAGAGGTCTATAGACGTTGATGTGTAGTCGTGATGTTATGCGGCCTCGTCGGCGTTTATTTTGTTGTACGAAAGATATATGTGTGGTGGCCAAATGTTCGCGCTCGTTTCTCTCGGCGTTTATGTTTATACGATGTGTGTTGCCGTGAGTTCCCGTTTAAATAAGGTTCGATGTTGATTGTTCGGAAATACGCATGCTCGATTTGCGCATTATGTATGGGCCCACGATAGTCAGTGAGTAGTAAATGCAAGCATAGGAGTGCTCGGCCGGCAATGTTCGGGCTGCTGCCCATCGGTTTGGGTCATGACAACACCGAACCTATACGGTCGTGTATGGTATCATTATATGTAAATGTATGTTAAGTAAGTATAACAAATGTCTTAAAAGCTATAAATGATTCATTTATCTTATGTTATTCTTGATTCTTTTATCATGTTAATTTTTATGCCTTACATACTCAGTACATTGTTCGTACTGACGTCTTTTTTCTTGTATACGTTGCGTTCATGCCCGCAGTGGAGACAGAGACGTACCCGGACCGGCAGGATACTTCTTCGTGATCGGGATGCAGGTGCTCCATTTGATCCAGAGCCGAGATAGTTGGTATTATTCTTTTGGTGTACATATATGGGCATGGCGGGGTCCTGCCCGTCCCTATGATATTATGTACTCTTTTTAGAGGCTCGTATACAGTTGTGTATAGTTAGATATCTCTTACCCTTGTCGGCTGATATTGTGTATATTATTTTGATAGCCACGAATTGCATTGCCAACCTCCTGATTGTCTTCTTATCATTTTTCGTTGCAAGTTTGGGATACGTCTGGTGTTCAATATATTCCCTGATGTCAGTAAACCATGGTTTACAGCCTTGTCGGCTGGTGTATATATAGGCATAGTTGATGATACTTGTACAAAATGGTGCCTTAGCCCTAAGGCAATTGTGTTATTGATACATTTTAATTATGAGATAGTCATATTGCTCACCTAGATATGATTATGAGAGTATGATGATAGGTGCTCAGCAGGTCAGCTTCGGGCGCCCGTCATGGCCCTTTAGTTGGGCTGTGACATATGTAGAGATAGTGATTGTTGTAGAAAGCATGTAAACCTTTGGGTATGAAGTTGGGATGGAATACTTAGGTTGGTACTATTGTTGATTTGGGCTTGTCGCCTTATTGTGTTATATTTAGTTATTGATTATTTCTGAGTTGTTGTCTTGTCGCCACGTGATTGATTCTAAAGTTGATTCTTAGTGATTACTCGTGTGTCAGAAAGAATATTTATCATGATTGAGGTTGTTGGAAAGGAAAGAAGGGTTATGCTACTGATATTGTGAGTGAGATTTATGTCCATGTGTGGCACCATTGATTTATATATTCTTGTTGGCATTGTTATCATGCATTCACTCATTTATACAAATTTTGGGATCGGGTTGCGCGTTGCAACACTTACCTGGATCGAGTTGCACGTATCGTAACACTGACTGGGATCGGGTTGCACGTTTCGTAACACTGACTATTGGATCGAGCTGTACGTTCCGCAGCAGGTACATGGACTTAGCTGTCCCAATGGGTCATCACTATCGAGGCGATGAGATATTCCACCCAAAGTGTGTGTGTATCATTGCATTTTCATTACATTCATCTCATATTTACTTACGGCATTGTATTTGACTTGTTGGTTGATCTTTGGTGAAACGTGTACTTGTTAGTGGTTATTGAGATTGTGTTTCGGGCTTAGTGTGGAATTTAAGGTGATACACTAGAGTTGGTGAGTTGGTACTAGATTCAATTTTTGGACTGTGTTGAGTTTATCTGATTGTGGGCATGCCTACTTTTGATCTCTTTCTTATATATGATTTTCAAATTATTGTTGGCCTATGATGCCTACTCAGTACTGTGGTTTTGTACTAATACTACCTTGATGTACTCTTTTTATGAGTGCAGAGTACGCTGTTGGAGAGTCGTCTATTCCTCGAGGGTGATCCCAAGGCTTCCTATCAGAGTTTCTAGGGTGATCTTGTGATGGATGCAACGGGATTCTTTTTTACTTGTCTTTTCTATTTTGGAGATAGTATTTCTATTTTGAGACATGTTGACTATTCCAGACGTGTATTATTAGTAGCTTCAGTACGATTCAGACGCATTTGGGATTGATGTATTTCCGCACTTGTATTATTTCCTATTTCTGCTAGACCTATTATGCTATTATTATTGGGTGTTGAATTTACTGTATTGCTATTGGTTGTTGATTAAGGGATGGATTCGCCTACCGAGGTGGGAATCTGTAGGTGCCCGCACTTTCCCAAGTTGGTATCAGAGCCCTAGGTTACCCGGTCAATAAGTACAAGAGCATTTCTAGTAAAATCGGGATTGATACAATGGTCGCGTACCTATGCATGAGGCTACGGGACATTTAGGAAGCTTCACATTCTTTCATTCCTTTGTGCTACTTTATTGAAATGTGCATCTTTCTTTTTCTAATTGGTATCTGATCCACTTCTATTTTCTCACAGATAGTAAGGACACGAGTTACCATTGCGAGGGACGTGGTGCCCGAGCCCGCTGTTGGGGTAGGCACCAGAGAATGAGCACAGGCGAGAGGTCGCAATCGAGCTAGAGGCCATGGAGCTGCACCAGCTAGGGGTCGGGCCCCTGTGGCTGGACAGAGGCAAGCACGTTCAGTTTCTCCAGAGCATCAGCCTGAGAGAGCATAGGCAGCCGGGGGAGGTGAGGGATAAGACCTGACTCACCCCGATGCCATGTCTAATCAGCCATTCTAAGATATCATGGCCCATGTACTTCTTCATCTTGACGGCCAGCATGCCGTAGGGGGTGCCACTACTCCAGGTGGTTCCCAGACTCGAGTGGGGGTACGGACTCCCGAGCAAGGCCAAACTATGAGGATGCATCCTGTTTCTGCTATGGCCCCGCATTTAGGTGGCTTTCCATTCCCTGAGGGTGCTCCCAGGATCGTGAAAGACCATCCTTTGACCGTTGAGGACCAGGAGCTTATTGGGAGGTTCCTGAAGATGGAGCCGCCCAAGTTCTTTGGCTTGTGTAGTGAGGATGCCTTCGAGTTTATTATGGAGATGCATGAGAGTCTCTATAAGATGCGTATCGTGGATTCTTATGAGGTTGATTATGTGTCATTTCAGTTTCGCGGCGACGCAAAAACTTGGTGGAGGACTTTTATTGAGAGCAAACCCATTGGTGCATTTTCAATTACTTGGACCAAGTTCCATCAGGCTTTCTTGGAGAAGTACATGCTGTGTTCTTTGAGGGATGAGCATAGAGATGAGTTCCTTCATTTGTGACAGTGAGGTATGACCCTGTCAGAGCATAAGTGTCACGACCCAATTGGGGCCGCGACGGGTACCCGATACTTGTACCGAGCACCTCTTGCCTCGTGTCGTATTCTTATCCCTAAGTGGGCCATATGGACATTACCATATTTTTTTTCACTTAACATTAATAACATAATATAAACATAGGCTAGTAAACATTACTATCATATTATACAGCGACAGGGACCACCAAGGTACAAAACATCTAACTGTACATATCTGTCTACGAGCCTCTAAACATAGTACACATATACATAGGAAGGGCCGAGTACTGCCGTGCCCGAATATATATACATATATACAAAATAGTACCAAAGAACTGAGGCTCCGAAACAACTGGAGCGCTGCTGCAACACCGTGACGGGGCTTAGGGGTCAAGTCTGTCCGCCTGCTGACCTGCGCGGCATGGAACGCAGCGTCCACAAGAAGGGACGTCAGTACGAATAATGTACCGAGTATGTAAGGCATGAAAACTAATAATCCAAGTAAGGATACAAAATATAGATAATCATGTCATGAGTCTATAGGACATATAACGGGATGGGAGAAAGTAACCTGCACATGAGGATACCCCTTTCAGGTTGAATACTATGCATGCTTGTATTTCCTCCTCAGGAAAGAAAAACATTTCTCTTTTTCGTAGACATAGCAAACAGAACCTATATCACGTCGTGGCCTATTATAACATATCATGTCGTATCTTATCATGTCATATTATATCATATCATATCATGTCATATCATATCGTGTCTTATCATATCGTGTCTTATCATATCCTATCTTATCGTATCGTGTCATTCGTATCATATCGTGTCTTATCATATCATGTCTTATCATATCCTATCATATCGTATCATATCATGTCATATCATATCATATCATGTCATAGCACCGAACCACGTCGGTTCGCCCACATAGCGCCGGAGTACATCGGCTCGCCCATATATCCCGCGTCCGGGCATCCCGCGTCCGGGATGATAAGCAAGCTGACCAGGTGGCAATGAAACATGTTTCCCTTCCCATTCCCCATATACATATACATATCTCATATACACAAGTCTCATTTTAAGGGAACATTAATTATAAGGCGGGACTATTAATGGAAGACGATATTAAAGAAAACATGAAACGAAGTCGTGGGCATCATAAACGTTAATTCATATGCCTAAAACCTTTAGAAGATAATATCATAACCAAGGAATGAAATTAAAGATCAAGAACTAGTCTAACACTTTCATGTTCACACTGGATCCTTAACTTAAGGCTCTTATCATATCTGTCATAGACCTATTCTCTTCCTTACGTCATCATTATTATTATTATCGTTGAAACATTCTCAATGGAATAGTTACAGCACTTATCGTCCGGTAGAATCTGAGCAATAAAGAAAGTCCGGACGGTGGGCCCACCTCGGGTCAAATGAGGTGGCGCACACGACTTACATATGATACATTCCAAGACGTCACTAAGGAGAGTTTTATGGTGGCTCGTCATATTTGTGCGAATTCTAGGTGTTTAGATAACTTTCCAACCCCTTAGGCATAATATTATTTCAATTCTATTGAATGAAAAGGAGAAACTTTAGGTACGGATTCCGGAGAATAGAAATATCCCCAAGGCCCGTGTCCAAGCCTATTACATCTAAGACATGCCAAGAAAGAAAAGTGAGGCCTTACATACCTTTTTCCGCTCCTTAGGCTATTCCAAATTCAAGTCGCAAATCCGCCAGAATCTACAAATTGGTCATGTTTACCAAACATGATTAGTGCCTTTAGAATTGAATTCTTCAAATAATACTTGGCTACCGAAATTTCGGCAGCACCTCCCCTGTAAATACTCCATTCCACCAAGTTCAACTTGGTCAATTTCAATCAACAACAATCCGGGAATTCAACCCGGCCAAACTAACAACACAATATCAACAACCATACTAATAATTTCCATATTCAATCCAAAATACATTCTAACACTTCAATCAACATACTATTTCCTTCAAGTCTTTCCAACTTCCAATAAAACAATAATAACTTTATAATATATATTCCAACAACACCATACTAACAACATTATCTTTCATACATGCAAGAACATAATATTAAATTTAAATACTTCAATCACAAGTCTCCAACTTCTACAACTTCACAAGGTTATTATGCATTCATTAGCAACATAGTATCCACAACACAACAACAACCAAAGCACTAAATAAAATTGACTCATCTTCTTTCATCCTTCAACACATACACGGCCATGCATATACTATGCAACTCACGGCCACCTTCCTACATACACACAACTACAACCTTTCCAAAATCATTCAACTTCCAACATCAACATAACATTTACAACAATAACAACCAAATACTAAATAAAATAATTAAAACATGATTCATACATACACCTAGGCATGCACGGCCATACCCACATATTCTTGTTCCTCAAGAATTTCACTCATTTTGCACACTACATCATGCACAACATCCATAACATACATAAAAAGACATAAAAGAATGAATCCTTACCTTCTTCCTTGATTCTCTAATTAACTAGGATTTCCAACTTATATGAATATATGTTTTTCTTGCTCCAAGGACCACTCCACCTTGCTAGGGACCCTTAATTAGGTAGGAAATGATTTTTGAAGAGAATTTTTCCAAGGTTTCTTGTTGCCTCAAGCTTGGCCGTATGGCACTGGAGGTTTTCTCCTCTTTTTCTTGTTCTTGGCTCTTGAAATTTCTAGAGAGTTTTACAACATAAGATGACTTAGTCATCTTTTATCCCTTATAAATTAAATCCCACATGGGCCTAGCCCATGTCCTTGGCCGGTTGGGCTCTCTTTGTTGCCCTTAAGAATTCCAAGCCCAATTATTATTTTTTTCCTCATGACAAGTTATAATCCATAAAACTATTTTCCAAAAATTCCGATTTCACCCCTAGACTCTCTTAATAATTCCGCTTCTAAATTCTTCATGAACAACTCATATGCCCAACCAAACAAGATGAGGCCTTGCTTGATATTTTCCCGCAACTATCTTGAATTACCCAATCGTACGAAAATGCGGGATATAACATCCTCCCCCCCTTTAGAACATTCGTCCTCGAATGTTGAACTGGCCTTATGGTATATTATGACACTTCGGGGAGGTCTCCTTTATAGATACCTCACATGTCGCTTAACGTCTCCATTTCGGGAACTTAGGTTGCCCTTTTCTGTCGTAGGTCAATTGTGTTAGCTCCGAGCACTGGCTCTGCGTCAATAAGCCCCCTTCTTCTTTTCTTTTGGATCTTGAATCGTCATGGTTCATTTCGGGTCTAACATGCTCTACAGCCACAGATAAGATGTCATGTACATATATACATTTCCACCGCTATTTTTTTACAACCATTTCCAGAATGCCCCCGTAACGCGTCTTTCCCTTTTAATTACCATTTTAGCCTTCGCGATCACTAATATTCATCTTTTTCCTATGTGTACGACTACTTTTTGTATTAAACTCCCAAATTCTTAATACATTTAGCAATACAAAAAAAAAACGGGGTACGATAAAGTAGAATCTGAGTCAACTTACACATACGTATCATAGAAAAATGCCGAAAGTGGACCTGTGGCCGCGTCTGCGGAAGGTTCAGGATCCTGCCGTCCTGCCAATGCGTATATACGGTGCGGAGGGCCGGCTGAGCTGGATGCCCCTCCTCTGCCTCGACCACGACCCGCGGGAGTCTGGGAGAGGCCTCGTCCGGAGGCGTTACGTACGGTGATGAACCCACCGCCGACCCGGGGGCTGAGCTCTACTTCCTTCATTCCTTAGCGGACAATCTCGCATCAAATGGTCCATCCGTCCGCAGGCATAACATGCACCCGTATCGCGGTAACACTGCCCAGAGTGTGGCCTGCCACACCGAGCACACCGTAGTGGGGGTTGCCCTGTCCTCTTGCTGGAATCCGCTCTATACTGGGACCCTGAAGCTCTAATACCCTGATCTGGTCCCGATAGGCAGAGCGGTCAAATCCCCTATCCACAAATCGAGGTGGTGCACTGGCCACTGATTGGCCTGAATACTCAAATTGCTCCTGCGCCTACCCCCCCCCCCCTATATTCACTTCTAGCCCCGGAAGATCGGCCTCTTTTTCTGGAACCCCTATCTGGGTAACGCTCCCCTCTCTGCAGCTGATATTGTTCCTCCAAGTTTTGGGCATGGGCCTGGATGCGAGCAATAGTCATCCCATCTTGGAGTGAAGCCGTCAAGCACTCCTTAATTATGTGTGGCCCCAACCCACTAGCAAACCGGTGTACATGATCTCCCATATCAGCTATCATGGCAGGGGCATACCTGGCTAATGAATTAAAGCGAAGGCTATATTTCTCGACACTCATATTTCCTCGCTTAAGATTCGTAAACATACGCCGAGCTCGTCGAACCTCCGGCGGTAGAAAATGTCACAAAAATGCCTCAGTGAACTCCTGCCAAACCGGAGGGGGTGCATTCGCTCCCCTCGAAGATACCCAGTTGTTATACCACGAATCCGCCACATCCGCCGTACCGTATGAAGCCAACTCACGGACTCCGTATCCGAAGCATGTATGATCCTCAGAGTCCTCAGCATCTCATCTATAAAACTCTGCGGGTCCTCCTCTGGTTTTGATCCATAGAACTCCGGAGGTCTCAGGGTGATAAAGTCACGGGCCCTTGCACTCACCGCCCTATCTCCCGGGTCCGTAACTTGCCGCTGAGCCTGTGCGGCAACTAACTGGGTCAATAACTGTATGGCCTCTGCCATCCGCCGGCCCGAGCCGCCGGCGGGGGACCGGTGGTGGCCGGGGTCGGAGCTGGGACTCCTCCCCGCGCGTCGACACGGGGAGCACGAAAAGCTCGGGAAGCGGAGCCTCCGTTATGAGACTCACCTTCTTCCAATTCCGCTGGTGGCTTCCGTTCGTTCTTTTCTCGGCCACCGTCTTGCCCTTCTCGGGCTGTGTAGCTTTCTCTTCACCGCATTACCGAAATCATAACATAGGATTGTGAGAATAACATGGAAACCCGATAGCATAGCTCTATCGCACGATTTAGAGTTCAAAGAAGGTCATATTTCCTAAATGCCACCTGACCTCGTGCTTATAAGTGTGGCGTGCTACACACCCATAAATGTGACTCTACCGGACACGGCTCGTAGACAAATCCCTGGGACCGCTTTGCTCGATACCACTTTTGTCACGACCCAATCGGGGGGCCGCGACGGTACCCGATACTTGTACCGAGCACCTCTTGCCTCGTGTCGTATTCTTATCCCTAAGTGGGCCATATGGACATTACCATATATTTTTTTTCACTTAACATTAATAACATAATATAAACATAGGCTAGTAAACATTACTATCATATTATACAGCGACAGGGACCACCAAGGTACAAAACATCTAACTGTACATATCTGTCTACGAGCCTCTAAACATAGTATACATATACATAGGAAGGCCGTCTTTGTGGTGCCCGAATATATATACATATATACAAAATAGTACCAAAGAACCGGGCTCGAAACAACTGAGCGCTGCTGCAACTGCCCTGACGGGGCTTCTAGGGGTCAAGTCGTCCGTTCGCCGACCTGCGCGGCATGGAACGGCAGTTGTCCACGAAGGGACGTCAGTACGAATAATGTACCGAGTATGTAAGGCATGAAAACTAATAATCCAAGTAAGGATACAAAATATAGATAATCATGTCATGAGTCTATAGGACATATAACGGGATGGGAGAAAGTAACCTGCACATGAGGATACCCCTTTCAGGTTGAATACTATGCATGCTTGTATTTCCTCCTCAGGAAAGAAAAACATTTCTCTTTTTTTCTTAGACATAGCAAACAGAACCTATATCACGTCGTGGCCTATTATAACATATCATGTCGTATCTTATCATGTCATATTATATCATATCATAGCATGTCATATCATATCCTATCATGTCGTATCATATCGTGTCTTATCGTATCGTGTCTTATCATATCGTGTCTTATCATATCCTATCATATCGTATCATATCATGTCATATCATATCATATCATATCATATCATATCATGTCATAGCACCGAACCACGTCGGTTCGCCCACATAGCGCCGGAGTACATCGGCTCGCCCATATATCCCGCGTCCGGGCATCCCGCGTTCGGGATGATAAGCAGTGACGGTGGCAATGAAACATGTTTCCCTTCCCATTCCCCATATACATATACATATTTCATATACACAAGTCTCATTTTAAGGGAACATTAATTATAAGGCGGGACTATTAATGGAAGACAATATCAAAGAAAACATGAAACGAAGTCGTGGGCATCATAAACGTTAATTCATATGCCTAAAACCTTTAGAAGATAATATCATAACCAAGGAATGAAATTAAAGATCAAGAACTAGTCTAACACTTTCATGTTCACACGGATCCTTAACTTAAGGCTCTTATCATATCTGTCATAGACCTATTCTCTCCTTACGTCATCATTATTATTATTATCGTTGAAACATTCTCAATGGAATAGTTCTGACACTTATCGTCCGCAGAACTGAGCAATAAAGAAAGTCCGGGGAAGGGGGCCCACCTCGGGTCAAATGAGGTGGCGCACACGACACATATGATACATTCCAAGACGTCACTAAGAGAGTTTTATGGTGGTCGGGTCTTATTTGTGCGAATTCTAGGTGTTTAGATAACTTTCCAACCCCTTAGGCATAATATTATTTCAATTCTATTGAATGAAAAAGGAGAAACTTTAGGTACGGATTCCGGAGAATAGAAATATCCCCAAGGCCCGTGTCCAAGCCTATTACATCTAAGACATGCTAAGAAAGAAAAGTGAGCCTTACATACCTTTTTCCGCTCCTTAGGCTATTCCAAATTCAAGTCGCAAATCCGCTGAATCTACAAATTGGTCATGTTTACCAAACATGATTAGTGCCTTTAGAATTGAATTCTTTTAAATAATAATGTAGCTCACAAGGAAATTTCTGCAGCGCCTCTCCCTGTAAATACTCCATTCCACCAAGTTCAACTTGGTCAATTTCAATCAACAACAACTGGGAATTCAACCCGCCAAACTAACAACACAATATCAACAACCATACTAATAATTTCCATATTCAATCCAAAATACATTCTAACACTTCAATCAACATACTATTTCCTTCAAGTCTTTCCAACTTCCAATAAAACAATAATAACTTTATAATATATATTCGACAACACCATACTAACAACATTATCTTTCATACATGCAAGAACATAATATTCAATTTAAATACTTCAATCACAAGTCTCCAACTTCTACAACTTCACAAGGTTATTATGCATTCATTAGCAACATAGTATCAACAACACAATAACAACCAAAACACCGAATAAAAATTGACTCATCTTCTTCATCCTTCAACATACAAGGCCATGCATATACTATGCAACTCACGGCCACCTTCCTACACATACACAACTACAACCTTTCCAAAGTCATTCAACTTCCAACATCAACATAACATTTACAACAATAACAACCAAATACTAAATAAAATAATTAAAACATGATTCATACATACACCTAGGCATGCACGACCATACCCACATATTCTTGTTCCTCAAGAATTTCACTCATTTTGCACACTACATCATGCACAACGTCCATAACATACATAAAAAGACATAAAAGAATGAATCCTTACCTTCTTCCTTGATTCTCCAATTAACTAGGATTTCCAACTTATATGAATATATGTTTTTCTTGCTCAAGGACCCACTCCGCCTTGCTAGGGACCCTTAATTAGGTAGGAAATGATTTTTGAAGAGAATTTTTCCAAGGTTTCTTGTTGCCGAAGCTTGGCGTATGGCTTTGGAGGTTTTCTCCTTTTTTCTTGTTCTTGCCCTTGAAATTTCTAGAGAGTTTTACAACATAAGATGACTTATTCACCTTTTATCCCTCATAAATTAAATCCCACATGGGCCTAGCTCCATGTCCTTGGCTGTTGGGCTCTCTCTTTGTTGCCCTTAAGAATTCCAAGCCCAATTATTATTTTTTCCTCATGACAAGTTATAATCCATAAAACTATTTTCCAAAAATTCCATGTCACCCCTAGACTCTCTTAATAATTCCGCTTCTAAATTCTTCATGAACAACTCATATGCCCAACCAAACAAGATGAGGCCTTGCTTGCTATTTTCCCGCAACTATCTTGAATTACCCAATCGCACGAAAATGCGGGATATAACAATAAGGATAGATTTCTATGGCCAGATTCCCAAGGAGGAGGAGAGGGTTTGTAGGTTTGTTGGTTCACTTGTGTATCCACTCCATAGTGCTTGTCTTCAGTTGGTGATGTTGGGATCTTCCTTCCAGGCGGTTGTTGATCATGCTGTGGGTGTCGAGTCTGCCAAGACTCGATCTTTGGGGGAGTCTAGTGAGAAGAGGCTGTGTCATCATGGTGGTTATAGTAGTTCTAGCTATAAGGGTTGGGGACAGTCATCCAGGCCTTATCAGTCAGCCCCCTGCCACCCTGTTCAGTCAACGTTACCAGCTTCGTCAGGTGGTCCTTCTAGACCCAGTGGTTATGGAGCTGGACAACCCCATAGTGGTTTGTATTCTCGTCCAGCTGACCGTGGTGGTCCCTCTAGTTTATCGGCTTTCGTGTATCGGCCTCCAGCACCCAGATCTTGCTATGTTTGGGGTGACTATGGCGACCTTATGAGAGATTGTCCCAGATCCGGACAGAGTGGGTTCCAGTAGGACTCCGGCACCATCTAGTGGTCGGGGTGGTTCTTGACCCGAGCTCGTGCTCGGTCGCCGCGGTGGATCTCATCGATCCGAAAGTGGACACCGATCCGTGTAGAGGCGGTTCTTAGGCCTGCAGAGGAAGGGCACGATCGCCGAGGGTGGTCGTGGTAGTAGTCTTTGCTATTTTTTTCTAGGTAGGCTTGAGGCTGAGACCTTTAATGCTATGATCTCAGGTATTATTTCAGTTTGTCATCGACCTGCTTCAGTCTTTTTGATCCGAGTTCTGCTTTCTCATATGTACTATTATTCTGTTGGTTGAGATTTGACTAGTGACCATCTTGATGTGCCTGTTCATGTATCTACTCCGGTTGGAGATTCAGTTGTTGTTGATTGAGTCTTTCGGTCTTGCTTAGTTACTTTTATGGGGTATGATACTTGGGTAGATTTGATGCTATTGGATATGGTAGACTTTGATATTATCCTGGTATGACTTAGTTGTCACTGTATCCTACGATCTTGGACTGTCACGCCAAGACAGTCACATTAGCTATGCCTGGGATTCCTCGGTTAGAGTAGAGGGGTACTCCGAGTCCCGCTCCGAAGAAGTTAGTTAGCAAGAGGTGTTTAGCTTACTTGGCCCATATTCATGATACTAGCGTTGATTCTCCGCCCTTTGAGTCTTTGCCTATTTTATATGAGTTCGCGGAGGTCTTTCCTTCTGATTTGCCGAGTATGCCACCCGGCAGCGACATTGATTTTTGTATTGATTTGGATCTGGGCACGCACCCCATTTCTATTCCTCCTTATAGGATGGCACCCCTGAGTTGAGGGAGTTGAAGGAGCAACTATAGGATCTGTTGAGTAAGGGGATTATCAGACCGAGTGTCTCCTCTTGGGGTGCTCCTATTTTGTTTGTGAAGAAGAAGGACGGTACGATGAGGATGTACATATATTACTGTCGGTTGAACAAGGTCATCATTCGTAATAAGTATCCCATTCTTCACATTGATGACTTATTCGACAAGCTTCAGGGTGCTTCGGTATTTTTGAAAATTGATTTGAGGTCAGGCTACTATCAGCTGAAGATTTGGGCCGAGGATGTTCTGAAGACGGCCTTTAGGACTCGTTATGGTCATTACGAATTTCTTGTGATGTCATTTGGGCTTACAAATACCCCAGCTGCGTTTATGACTTTATGAATCGCATTTTGAAGCCATATCTTGATTCCTTTGTCATTGTGTTCATCGATAATATCTTGGTGTGTTCGAAGAGTAGGGAGGAGCATGAGCATCATTTGAGGATTGTCCTTGGGTTATTGAAGGAGAAGGAGCTTTATGCCAAGTTTTCAAAGTGTGAGTTCTGGCTTGAGTCTGTGGTATTCTTGGGCCACGTTGTGTCTAAGGATGCTTGTGAAGAGAGCTTTCAACAGCTGAAGACTCTTTTGAGTTCAGCCCCAATTTTGGCATTACCTGTGGACGGTAAGGATTTCTCAATATATTGTGATGCATCCCGCGTTGGTTTGGGTGCTGTATTGATGCAGGAGGGTAGAGTCATTACCTATGCTTCTCATCAGTTGAAAATCCACGAGAAGAACTACCCTGCCCATGATTTGGAGTTCTTAGCAGTAGTCTTCGCTTTGAAGATTTGGAGGCACTATCTGCATGGAAAAAATTGTGAGGTGTTTACCGATCACCGCATCCTTCAACACGTGTTCAGTCAGAGAGATTTAAATTCCAAACACCATAGGTGTTCGGAAGGATTATGACATCACCATTCTCTATCATCCCGGAAAAGCCAATATTGTAGCTGATACCTTGAGTCGCAAGGCAGTGATTATGCATAGCTTAGCCCGATTGGTTGATTCTGAGCGTCCATTAGCCATGGAGGGTTCAGACTCTAGCTAACAGTTTTGTGCGTCTTGATATCTCAGTTCCGGGCAGAGTCTTAGCTTGTGTCGAGGCGAGGTCATCCCTCTTTGAGCAGATTAGGGCCCAGCAGTTTGTGGATGCCCAGTTGTGTAATATTCGTGATAAGGTTCTGAGAGGTGAGGCCAAGAAGGCCATGCTTGATGGTGAGGGTATTATGAGGGTCAAGGGATGCATGTGCGTTCCTCGTGTTTGCGATTTGATATGTTTGATTCTGGAGGAGGCCCATAGCTCTATATATTCCATTCATCCGGGAGCTACAAAGATGTATTGAGATCTGAGGCAGCACTATTGCTGGGGCAGAATGAAGAGAGATATTGCAGATTTTGTGGCTATGTGTGGGAATTGTCAGCAAGTCGAGTATGAGCACCAGAGACCTGGCGGTGTGGTTCAAAGGATGCCCATTCCCAATTGGAAGTCGGAGAAGATTACCATGGATTTTGTTGTGGGTCTTCCGAAGACCCTGGGTGTTACACCTCGAAAAATTTTCGTTTAGCGTACAGTAAGTAGACGAGCGAGGGGTATGATGTATACGAGGTTTGGACAAGTAAGAAATAGTATTTGATGATCCTAATTAATATTTTGAAAGACATTCGAGTTAAGGAAAGAAAGTTGTTAAGGGAAGTGAGTATGGCCCGAGAGTAACGACAAAAATTACGAGTATTAAGTTAATGATGTCTTAATGACCCTTTGAGGAAGAGTATACGTCCCTTAGAATGGTATTGAAGTAAGGAACAAGTGTTAAGAAGGTTCCATAAGGATCGGTGATCAAACGAGTCGACGAAACAATCTCTCGGAAAATCGGACAATCTACGGCCGTACATATCTTGGCCGTATAAAATGTAGGGACCGTATGTCCAACCGTAGATTCAGCCCAGAATACCAGATTCACTGGACCAGATCTACGGCCAGACATACGGCCCGTAGAAAACATACGCACCGTATGTTGGTCCGTATAATGCGGTGGCCGAAACTAAATTAATATAAGGGACCACTTTTCATTTCATTTTCATTTTCACTCTCATTCCTCCACACTCCAAGACCCCTCTAGAATATTCCACACACTTCATCCATGAGAAATCAATAGAAATCAAGGATCAATAACAAGAAATCAAGAGAATCAAGTGAAGGAAACTCATTAAAAGTCATACAAATCAAGAAAACCCAAGAGAGATGAAATAGGGTTTTGGTGCAAAAGTGTAATATCATCCAAAGATTGTTCCTCTATTATTTAAGGTAAGTTTCATGACCTATTCATGTTAATTGAAGTATTATTAAGTTGAAACACGTGGATTGTAGAAGTGTATAGCAAATGGGTCATCAAAGGGATGAATAATGTCATTTTGAAATAGTGGTTGGACTGAATCGTGGAAATGGTTATGTTGATGATATAAATACGTTATAAATGATATCTAGAACGTGAAATAAGCATTGGATACGAAAGAATGCGATAATGAACTTTGGCCATAATTATGAAGAATTGAAGTAAAGTTATGAAATGCGAATCATGTGAATGGATGACAATTGTTGTTAGTGATATTGTAATTGTCGTTATGAATGTTAGGAGTTGATATGGAATATGGAGGAAAGTAGTATAAACAAAGGAAATGCTGCCCAAATTGCTATAGCTTTAGTAAGTATGTTTTCACGAAAATATAGCTAATGTTGATACGAATTATCTTGAAGGTCAATACGAGTGCATTAAGGGAAGACGAGCAAGCAATAGAATAGTTAAGCGACGAAGGTATGTGAGGCTAATCCCTTCCTTCTAAGGCATGAGTCCTATGGCATGAATTTCCTCTTTGATTACAAATGTTCTATCTTCAAGAAGACTATGAGTCATTGTTCACGAATAACCATACGAGATAAGGATACAGATACGATTATGATGATGATAGTGATGAGCTCCAAGTCTAGAGATGCTATAGCCTATGATATGATTTTCCGGCCTAAGCTAATGAAGCTATACGTAGCCCATTGATGTTGATCATTGTATACACTCACCTTATTCTAGTTCTTTCGAGGTGAGGCAGAATGATTACGAATGCTCCATAATGAAGTTGGGGGTCCACGACCTTACGTCACCCCGACATGACTATACTTGCTCCCAAGTTCTAATGTATGAATTGATGATATATGCATAATGATATTAACTTATGATAGAACTATGATATGTCTATGAAATGAATGATAGTGATGAATTTATGATGATGTATAATGTACGATGATAAATGCATGCTATGTATGATGATATGATTCCACCGCACCTAATTGGTCGGGCATGTATCGGCTACTAAGGCGGGCTGCGTACCATTCCACCGTGCAGATGGCCGGGCATGTCACGCTAAGGCGGGCTGCTATCTCCACCGAGCCTAGAGGGCCGGGCATGACACCACTAGTGGGCGGCATATGATAGGCGATTTGCCTGACGCGGGTTAACATGATGATCTATGATCGATGGTACGATGTATGTATGGCGGGATGATGTAAATGTGATATGATAAGGCATACGCTATGATAATGTACATACGACGTGCTTATGTATGATGAATGTATACATGAAATGTATCTATACTTACAAGAGTACACAAAGCTGCATCCTCTACTCATGACTGCAGATATTCTGTTTATGCTTATTTCACTGCCTTACATATCGGTACAATGTTCAGACCGACGTCCGTTCTTTGGACCCGTGTTCATGCCCACAGTAGGCAAGGGCAGTCTTTGATCTATAGGAGCTAGTAGCTGACGCGTGAGCACTCCATTGTTCGGAGGTGCCTGTGATTATTTGTCACACCCCGATCTTGATCAGGGTGTGATGGGCACCCGACCCCGTGACCGGAGCCGAGCGAACCCGCTGATCCTTACTACGTAAAATTTTTTGAAAACCTTTAAGACAAGTAAACATAAATAGATGACTGAAATATTCTTTTGTTGCCTTTAAGCCAAATAAAACATGTAACGAGATATAACTCGTGACATAATACAATCGATTCCGGGACCCATGACTCTGTCTACGCAAAGTCTCTAACTACAATCGAGAGATCCGGCACGTATGCTATGACTCGGCTACACTCCGGGCCAAATGGAGCTTGCCAACTTCGCCGGAACATCTTCTATCCGGCTTCTATCCGTCCGGGTGTACTGCGCGGCATGAACGCAGCCCCGAAGAAGAGGGGTCGGTACGAGCAATGTACTGCGAGTATGTAAGACATGAAATAAGAATAACAAGATAGTAAAAGGCGTACATGTGAGATAGATCGTGTGCAAGACGGTAACTTTGTGCGAGTAATAACTATATGGAAGCATAGACATTACCACAGTATAGAGGAACAACCTGTACATGTGAGTGCCACTCAGGGCGGAGGCCATGCACGCTTAGCTTTTTCCTTTTCTTATTCTGAATACGGTGTTTCTTGTTTTTGTACATAGAAAACAGATACTTTTCAGAAAACAGTACTTTTTATTTGCAGTACAGACGCCGAATTCATCGGCTCTCCCACCCCCCTCCCCAACAGTGTCCCAAAAATATCATAGTATATATATGTATATATATCACAGAACAGACGCCGCGTACGACTCTCCCATAAATCCCGCGTCCGGGCATCCCGCGTCCGGGATGGTAAGCCAGCTGAATCAGGTGGACACAGTTGCCCTCCCCGTTCCCCGCATATACAGTGTATACAAGTACATTCATCAATATCAGGTATTATATATATATATATTATCATATAAACAATTAAACAGCATGCATGGGAGCCCAAGGAAATGCTGTAACGCTATCGGAGTGACGTAAGGTCGGTAACCTCCGATTTTATTATGAAATGATCATGGGCGCTTTATCTCACCTTGAAGGAACTAGTAGTAAGGCGAGACAATTAATGGAAAGCAATATCATGAGAAAGTACAACGTAGGATCATAGGGCATCGTTCGTGTACTTAGAATCTTTAAAGGAAAACACTATTCATGAGTAGAGCCGAGGATTCAAGAAATAGTTTAACGTTCTCATCTCGGCACTGGAATCATAGACTTGGAATCTTTATTCATAGAATCATCATTTTTTTCATCATAGAGTCATAGTCGTCGTCTTAGTCATTAAGGCTTGCAATATTGTAAAACTTAGTTTTTGGAGAAAAACAAGTATTTTGGAAAACATTTGTAAACTTTTAGGAAGGAGAATCATGTTTTGGAATCGAGGGATTTGTAAAAACAATTATTATTTAGTAGTCAGAGTAATAACCAAAAACTTTCCTTAACTATAGAATGAAAATAAGTCAATGGGTCAATAAGAGAGAGTTCGGGAATAGTGGGCCCACCTCGAGTCAAATGAGGCGGCATATCAAATTTACGTATATTACGGTTCATAGCGTCACTTGAGAGGGTCTTAGGACAATCGAATCCTATTTGTATAAGTTTGGATGTTTGAGAAGTTTTTCCAACATTTTATGCAAGTTCTAATTCAATTCTCTTGAATGAATAGTAACTAGTTTTCAATCTCGGATTTCTAGAGTTAGGGGAGTCTTCGAGGCGCGAAATCAAGCCTATACGTCTAGGACATGCCAAAGAAAGAAAGTAAGGTCTTACATACCTCTTTTCGCTCCTTCTGCTTCTCCAAACCCTTGTTGCAAATCCGCCAAAATTTACAATTTGGTCATGTTTACCCAAAGCTTGATTAGAGCCTTTAGAAGTTGATTCTTTAAAATAACCCTTTGTCTTGCCGAAATTTCGGCAGCATTTCCCCTATGAGATACACCATGCCACCAAGTTTAACTTGGCCGATTTCAATCAACAACAATCCGGGAATACAACCCGGCCAAACTAACAACATTCAATGCCAATAACCAACAATCATAATACAATATCGATAGGTAATTCAAGGTATCCAAACCAACATCCAATCTTACCCGAAATCTTCCAACTTAGCTAGAACAATAACAACACACTTCTTTCTTTCCCATTCATAAACTACATCAACATTTCTATATGTTAGCAACATCATTTTCATCAATACAAGAAGCTATATCGAATTCACATTATCTTGCAAATCAGCCCACAAACAATTACAACCTCAATTTAGACCATTGAACCTTCGTTTTCATCGCATAATCTACAACGAACAACAACCAAATATTACATAAAATTGGTTTAACATGGCAGCCCCCACACGGCCTAATCCTCAACATACTTAATTTCCATGAAGTCCATTCATTTCAACATGCCAAACATACACAAACCATCTATAATACATACTCCAAACATGCTAAATAAATTAGTTTTTCACTTCTATATTATGCCACATATACACGGCCACAACCTCCATTCCACAACTTCATGAATTTCATTCGTTTCCATGCATTATAACACGTCCAAAGCACCCATAAAACACAATCCAATCATACTAAATAAATTAACTCCTTACTACTATATAGCATCACACACGGCCACACATACTACATACACAACATCCTTATTTTCATGAGTTTCATCCACTCCAACACATAACAACATGTTTCATCATTCATAAAATATACAAGAAAGGATTGAACCTTACCTTCTCCATTCTCTCCTTCTACACGGCTAGGAGTATTTACTTGCAAAACGAATGGTTTTCTCACTCCAACAACCACTCCACGTCGAAGAGGGCCTCTTAATTAGTAGAAAGACACGAACACAACAATTTTTCATGATCAATTGATATAGGGCTGTTCGGCCAGCTCTTGCTTTGGCCGAACCCCTCTCTCTTTCATCCTTCAACTTTCTTGTTCTTTCTTTCTTTCCTTCTTAAAAAAATATGAACACAACTCTCTTATATATAAGTATATATATTGCGTACATGTGAGGGGCACATGCCCCTCTCTAGATCTTTCTCCCTTTTTCTTGAATTTTCTTCTTTTCTTGAATTTCCTAAAGTGGTCAAAGATGACCACTTGTCTTGTTTCATAAGCTTTGGTCCAACATGGCCCTTTTCTTGAACACTTTGGTCCTTCAAGAACATTCTTGAACACTTTGTGAAATTACCATTTTGCCCCTCGACTTTTCTCAATATTACCATTTTGTCCCTAACCTTCCGCATTATTTTCACGGCCCATTTTACGAATTTCTCTTCCTGCCCTTAGCCTTTCTCAATATTTCCGTCCAATAATATTCATAGATAATATTCATAACCAACTTATGCACTAAAATAATTTTGAAGATGGTCTTGCCCTTAACTTCCCGCAATTGTCCTAAAATATTCCGACGTACAAAATGCGGGATATAACATCCTTCCCCCCTTTTGAAACATTCGTCCTCGAATGTTCAACTAGTCTTATAGGGTCACATAAGCACCTCGGGGGAGCTCCCTTTGTAAAGCTATTCCCATCCTTCACATTCCTCTCACCCGCTTCCCCCCTTTTTGGGGTGTACCAATACCATTATCCATTTATACTCCATCTCATATCCTCATTCTCAAGCTCAATCTACAGGGGAGTCATAACAGCTTACTTAGCAACACTTATACCATTTACTCTTGCTATCACTCGAACTTCGGTACCCTTACTCGATTAATACCTTTTGTACCGTAGCTTCGATTCGGGACTCACATGTCCAACGATACGATCATATGTGGGATATCCTACACCTTCATACTTATACCTAATTACTATCAACTAACCCACAATATACTTCCAAACACCGTTCAAGCCTATCCTATTTCTGAGGCTATGATGCACTTCCTGTCTCTTTTCCGAACTAATTCACCTCGTCTTTCGCGTCCTCTTAAGGTCTCTATTCATCCATATATTCTAGTTTTCTTTGGGTTACTCTTTGCTTGTCCATTTGTCCCTTATATCTCAATTTGTAAAACTTTTGGTTTATTTCCCGGGGGGTCACCCATCTGAAATTGCTCTCACCGAGCACGCTTAACCTCGAATCTTTGGGAATTCGGTGTCTTAACGCTGATATTTTCGCATCTGCTTCCTCACATGGCCTTTATTACATGCTCCGGGGCCAATCGAAGTCTCACAGCTTCCAAGACATTTTCGTAATACATCCTTTCTTTTACAATGACTGTTTTATCCTTTACCAGTCCCGAGGATCACTTTCCGCCTGCATGTACGACTATTTCCTGTCTGGCGCCCAGCTCCATGTAACAGAACAAGTATATCAGTCCAATCTTACCTTTTCTGACTTTCCATATCATCATTCCCCTTTTTCCGCCGATACTAGGCGCCTGCGGAATTCAACGATCAATATAAGGAATCTTTATTTCCTATGTCTGGGCTCTATCGCACGATCCGTGTGAGAAAGAAGGTCAACCATTCCTAAATGCCCCGCGACCTCTGTTTATAAATGTGGCGGCTTCACACCCATAAACGGGACTGCCGGACACGACTTTGCGGACAACCCTTGGACCGACCTGCTCTGATACCACTTTGTCACACCCCGATCTTGATCAGGGTGTGATGGGCACCCGACCCCGTGACCGGAGCCGAGCGAACCCGCTGATCCTTACTACGTAAAATTTTTTTGAAAACCTTTAAGACAAGTAAACATAAATAGATGACTGAAATATTCTTTTGTTGCCTTTAAGCCAAATAAAACATGTAACAGTATATAACTCGTGACATAATACAATCTGATTCCCGGGACCCATGACTGCGTACGCAAAGTCTCTAACTACAATCGAGAGATCACGGCACGTATGCTATGACTCGGCTACACTCCGGGCCAAATGGAGCTTGCCAACTTCGCCGGAACATCTTCTATCACGGCTTCTATCCGTGCGGGTGTACTGCGCGGCATGAACGCGGCCCGAAGAAGAGGGGTCAGTACGAGCAATGTACTGAGTATGTAAGACATGAACAGTAACAAGATAGTAAAAGCTGTACATGTAAGATAGATCGTGTGCAAGACGGTAACCTGTGCAGAGTAATAACTATATGGAAGCATAGACAGTACCACGGTATAGAGGAACAACCTGTACATGTGAGTGCCACTCGGGGCGGAGGCCATGCACGCTTAGCTTTTTCCTTTTCTTATTCGAATACGGTGTTTCTTGTTTTTGTACATAGAAAACGAGATACTTTTCAGAAAACAGTACTTTTTATTTGCAGTACAGACGCCGAATTCATCGGCTCTCTCACCCCCCTCCCCAACAGTGTCCCAAAAATATCATAGTATATATATGTATATATATCACAGAACAGACGCCGCGTACGGCTCTCCCATAAATCCCGCGTCCGGGCACCCGCGTCCGGGATGGTAAGCCACACTGAATCAGGTGGACACAGTTGCCCTCCCCGTTCCCCGCATATACAGTGTATACAAGTACATTCATCAATATCAGGTATTATATATATATATTATCATATAAACAATTAAACAGCATGCATGGGAGCCCAAGGAAATGCTGTAACGCTATCGGAGTGACGTAAGGTCGGTAACCTCCGATTTTATTATGAAATGATCATGGGCGCTTTATCTCACCTTGAAGGAACTAGTAGTAAGGCGAGACAATTAATGGAAAGCAATATCATGAGGAAGTACAACGTAGGATCATAGGGCATCGTTCGTGTACTTAGAATCTTTAAAGGAAAACACTATTCATGAGTAGAGCCGAGGATTCAAGAAATAGTTTAACGTTCTCATCTCGGACCTCTGGAATCATAGACTTGGAATCTTTATTCATAGAATCATCATTTTTTTCATCATAGAGTCATAGTCGTCGTCTTAGTCATTAAGGCTTGCAATATTGTAAAACTTAGTTTTTGGAGAAAAACAAGTATTTTGGAAAACATTTGTAAACTTTTAGGAAGGAGAATCATGTTTTGGAATCGAGGGATTTGTAAAAACAATTATTATTTAGTAGTCAGAGTAATAACCAAAAACTTTCCTTAACTATAGAATGAAAATAAGTCAATGGGTCAATAAGAGAGAGTTCGGGAATAGTGGGCCCACCTCGAGTCAAATGAGGCGGCATATCAAATTTACGTATATTACAGTTCATAGCGTCACTTGAGAGGGTCTTAGGACAATCGAATCCTATTTGTATAAGTTCTGGATGTTTGAGAAGTTTTTCCAACATTTTATGCAAGTTCTAATTCAATTCTACTGAATGAATAGTAACTAGTTTTCAATCTCGGATTTCTAGAGTTAGGGGAGTCTTCGAGGCGCGAAATCAAGCCTATACGTCTAGGACATGCCAAAGAAAGAAAGTAAGGTCTTACATACCTCTTTTCGCTCCTTCTGCTTCTCCAAACCCTTGTTGCAAATCCGCCAAAATTTACAATTTGGTCATGTTTACCCAAAGCTTGATTAGAGCCTTTAGAAGTTGATTCTTTAAAATAACCCTTTGTCTTGCCGAAATTTCGGCAGCATTTCCCTAACGGATACACCATGCCACCAAGTTTAACTTGGCCGATTTCAATCAACAACAATCCGGGAATTCAACCCGGCCAAACTAACAACATTCAATGCCAATAACCAACAATCATAATACAATATCGATAGGTAATTCAAGGTATCCAAACCAACATCCAATCTTACCCGAAATCTTCCAACTTAGCTAGAACAATAACAACACACTTCTTTCTTTCCCATTCATAAACTACATCAACATTTCTATATGTTAGCAACATCATTTTCATCAATACAAGAAGCTATATCGAATTCACATTATCTTGCAAATCAGCCCACAAACAATTACAACCTCAATTTAGACCATTGAACCTTCGTTTTCATCGCATAATCTACAACGAACAACAACCAAATATTACATAAAATTGGTTTAACATGGCAGCCCCCCACACGGCCTAATCCTCAACATACTTAATTTCCATGAAGTCCATTCATTTCAACATGCCAAACATACACAAACCATCTATAATACATACTCCAAACATGCTAAATAAATTAGTTTTTCACTTCTATATTATGCCACATATACACGGCCACAACCTCCATTCCACAACTTCATGAATTTCATTCGTTTCCATGCATTATAACACGTCCAAAGCACCCATAAAACACAATCCAATCATACTAAATAAATTAACTCCTTACTACTATATAGCATCACACACACGGCCACACATACTACATACACAACATCCTTATTTTCATGAGTTTCATCCACTCCAACACATAACAACATGTTTCATCATTCATAAAATATACAAGAAAGGATTGAACCTTACCTTCTCCATTCTCTCCTTCTACACGGCTAGGAGTATTTACTTGCAAAACGAATGGTTTTCTCACTCCAACAACCACTCCACGTCGAAGAGGGCCTCTTAATTAGTAGAAAGACACGAACACAACAATTTTTCATGATCAATTGATATAGGGGCTGTTCGGCCAGCTCTTGCTTTGGCCGAACCCCTCTCTCTTTCATTCTTCAACTTTCTTGTTCTTTCTTTCTTTCCTTCTTAAAAAAATATGAACACAACTCTCTTATATATAAGTATATATATTGCATGCATGTGAGGGGCACATGCCCCCTCTCTAGATCTTTCTCCCTTTTTCTTGAATTTTCTTCTTTTCTTGAATTTCCTAAAGTGGTCAAAGATGACCACTTGTCTTGTTTCATAAGCTTTGGTCCAACATGGCCCTTTTCTTGAACACTTTGGTCCTTCAAGAACATTCTTGAACACTTTGTGAAATTACCATTTTGCCCTCGACTTTTCTCAATATTACCATTTTGTCCCTAACCTTCCGCATTATTTTCACGGCCCATTTTACGAATTTCTCTTCTTGCCCTTAGCCTTTCTCAATATTTCCGTCCAATAATATTCATAGATAATATTCATAACCAACTTATGCACTAAAATAATTTTGAAGATGGTCTTGCCCTTAACTTCCCGCAATTGTCCTAAAATATTCCGACGTACAAAATGCGGGATATAACATTATTCTTTTGGTACATATATGTATATAGTCATGATTGGGCACGACGAGGTCCTGTCCCGTCCATATGTCTAGTATTCCAGTAGAGGCTAATAGATACGCAGTGTGGGTAGCATGGTCCCACGGTCTTCATGTATATTCATGTATGCATATATATATATATATATATATATATATATATATATATATTATTTTAATAGCCGAAGGGCTTACGCTTATATAAGTGAAAATGTTTCAAATGATGATAGTTTTATATAATTGTTAGCATATAGTATGAATGAGAGCAGGAAAGTAACAACATGAGTGGTGTTCGGTGGTTAGTCCCGGATACCAGTCATGGCCCGTAGTTCGGGTCGTGACAGAAGTGGTATCAGAGTAGTTCAGTCCTAGGAAGTGTCTACGAGCCGTGTCTAGTAGAGTCTTGTTTATAGTGTGGTGCACGCCACACTAATAAACAGGAGGCTACAGGGCATTTAGGAAAAATGATCATCTTCCTTCTCTTGAAATCGTGCGATAGAGCCGAGTATAAGATTTAATCCTCCCTAATGAGTATGTTGTGATTTCAGAATGCTGCCAAAAGGAAAAGCTAAAGCCGCCCAGAGGTGCAAGGCTACGACAAAGAGGCGGGCAGAAAGAGAGCCGCCTATGAATGTAGATGAGGATGAATCACATAATGAGGCTCCATCTAATGCCTCCACTACTCCACCTATTACGGAAGAGCAAGAAGGGGCTTCAGCTCCAGCTCCTATGCCTCCAGTTCCTCCACCGGCAACATCGGGTCAACAAGTGACCGAGGCTATTAATTTATTGACACAGTTGGTTGCCGCTCAGGCACAAAGGTAAAATACGGGCCCAAGTGATCGTTCAGCTAGTACTAGGGCCCGTGGCTTCATGAGCTTAAATCTTCCAGAATTCTTTGGGTCAAAGCCGGATGAAGACCCGCAAGGTTTTATTGATGAAATGTTGAGAACGTTGCGGATTATTCAATCTTCCGAGACCGAATCAGTGGAGTTGGCATCATATAGACTCCAAGATGTGGCGGTATTATGGTATAATAATTGGATAGCGTCGAGGCAAGAAAATGCGCCTCCTCCCGTGTGGCGAGAGTTTGTTGATGCTTTCATTCATCATTATTTGCCGCCCAAGGTCCGCCGAGCTAGAGCGGATAGATTCTTAAACCTAAAGCAAGGTAACATGAGCGCCCGGGAGTATAGCCTTCAATTTAGTTTTTTGGCTAGATATGCTCCTACTATGGTGGCCGATATGGGAGATCGGGTGCACAGATTCGTGAGTGGCTTAGGGCCACATTTATTTAAGGATTGCTTGATGGCATCTTTGCAAGACGGGATGGATATTTCCCGTATTCAAGCCCAACCTATTGAATCTTGAAGGACAACAACCTCCGCGGAGGGGTGATCGTGATGTTGATAGAGGGCAAACAAAAAGGGGCCGGATCTATAGGCACGGTAGTGATTCGGAGAGGGGAGGACATATTCTAGGCACTCGGGCCGGTCGGTGACGAGTGCACCTCCCGGTTTACGGGCGGGGAGATCTGATCGCTCTTTCCGTTCGGGACGGGGCCGAGTTCGGGCCCCAAGTTCTCGGTTGGGGAGATTACGGTCGGGGAACCCCCGTTCCCCCGGTGTTATCGGTGCGAAAAATTGCACTCGGGGCCATGTCGCCAAAGGCACGGATGCATGCTATATTTGTGGGCGAACGGAGGATTATGCGATATGCGTCCGCCGAGGTATGGTAGAGGTGGGGTTCGGCCCCGTGATCGGCGACGGGGATCCTCTTCGGCCACGTCCTGGGGCGGACTCCCCGGACTGTGGGGCAAACCCGAGGTAGAGGCCGAGGGGGAGCATCTACTTCAGGTGCCACCCAGCACTGTTTGTATGCTTTAGCCGGACGACAGGATCTTGAGTCGTTCCCAGATGTGGTTATAGGTATATTGACTATTTTTTCTCATGATGTGTATTCATTGATAGATCCGGGTTCCACGTTATCATATATTACCCCCTATGTTGCTAATCGTAATTGGGTGAAACCCGAGCCGATCAAACCTTTCGAGATATCCACTCCGGTTGGTGATCCCGTGATTGCTAAACAAGTGTATAAAGAATGTATAATTGTGATATGTGATCGCCAAACCAAAGCTTATTTAGTTGAGCTAGAGATGCTAGAGTTCGATAGTATAATGGGTATGGATTGGTTGGCCTCATGCTATGCTAATGTTGATTGCCGAATGAAATTAGTCTGATTTCAATTTCCGGGAGAGCCCGTGCTTGAATGGAAAGGTAATACGGCAACTCCGAGAGGTAGGTTTATTTCCTACCTTAAGGCAAGAAAGATGATAGCTAAAGGCTATATTTATCATTTAGTCCGAGTCCATGATACGGAAGCAAAGTCATCAACATTCCAATCTGTTCCGGTAGTGAATGAGTTTACAGATGTATTTCCAGATGAGCTTCCAGGCCTTCCCTCCCGGAAAGGGAGATTGACTTCGCCATTGATGTGTTGCCAGATACCGAGCCTATTTCTATTCCTCCTTATCGAATGGCTCCAGCAGAATTAAAGGAGTTAAAGGCTCAGTTGAAAGATTTGCTCGAAAAGGGGTTCATTAGACCCAGTTCATCACCGTGGGGAGCGCCAATTTTATTTGTGAAAAATAAAGATGGCTCCCTACAAATGTGCATTGATTACAGACAGCTGAATAAGGTGACGATAAAGAACAAGTATCCTCTTACAAGAATTGATGATTTATTTGATCAGCTACAAGGTGCCAAGTGGTTTTTCAAAATAGATTTGAGGTCGGGTTATCATCAAGTGAGAGTCGAGAAGAAGATATTTGGCCTTTCGGGACAAGATATGGCCATTATGAATTCCGAGTAATGTTGTTTGGGCTAACTAATGCTCCGGCAGTGTTCATGAACTTAATGAATAATGTATTCAGGCCTCTCTTAGATCTGTTCGTGATAGTATTCATTGATGATATCTTAGTGTATTCTCGCACAGAATCAGAACATGTGGATCATCTACGTATTGTTCTTGAAATTCTCCGTGCTCGGGAGTTGTATGCAAAATTCTCAAAGTGCGAGTTTTGGCTAAATTCTGTGACATTCTTGGGCCATGTTATTGCAGATGATGGCATTAGAGTTGATACTCATAAAATAGAGGCTGTGAAGACTTGGCCAAAGCCTACAACGCCTACAGAAGTTCGTAGTTTTCTGGGTTTGGCAGGTTATTATAGAAGATTCGTGGAGGGATTTTCATCTATTTCAGCCCCATTGACGAAGTTAACCCAGAAGTCAGCGAAATTTCAGTAGAATGACGCTTGCGAGCGTAGCTTCCAAGGGTTGAAGGACAGGCTAACCTCACATCTTAACACTTCCGAGCGGATGGATATGTTGTGTATTGTGATGCTTCCGGTGTTGGGCTAGGATGTGTATTAATGCAGCATGGAAAAGTCATTGCTTATGCTTCGAGGCTGCTGCGAAAACATGAAAAGAACTACCCAACTCACGATCTCGAATTGGCTGCAGTTATTCATGCCTTAAAAATGTGGAGACATTATTTGTATGGCGTGCATGTTGATATCTACACAGATCATAAGAGTCTCCAATATATTTTCAAACAGAAGGAGTTGAATCTGCGATAGCGGCGGTGGTTGGAATTATTAAAAGATTATGATGTGAATATTTTATACCACCCCGGAAAAGCAAATGTAGTAGCAGACGCGCTTAGTCGCCGATCAATGGGTAGCTTATGTGAAGTACCCTCGGAGAAGAAAGAAATTATTAGTGAACTCCGTCAACTAGCAAGTCTTGGAGTACGTGTAGTTGATTCAAACGATGTTGGAGTTAGTGTCAAGGATCCCACAGTTTCGACCTTGGATGCAGAAGTAAAAGATCGCCAATGCGAGGATCCCAAATTGAAGTATTATAAAGGTGTGAAGTTTCCAAAAAAAAAAGTCACCATTCGAAATTTCAACAGATGGGGTTATCAGGTACCAGAATAGGTTATGTGTTCCAGATGTGGCAGAACTACGCCGCCGGATTTTAGAAGAAGCTCATTGCTCTCGGTATTCTATCCATCCAGGAACAACAAAAATGTATCATGATCTTAAATTGATGTATTGGTGGGATGGCATGAAAAGAGACATAGCAGAATTTGTAGCTCAATGTCCGAATTGCCAACAAGTAAAGGTAGAACATCAAAAGCCAGGAGGATTATTACAAGTAATGAAAATTCCTACATGGAAATGGGAAGTGATCAATATGGACTTTATTGTAGGATTGCCCCGCTCTCGAGGCAAGTATGATTCTATATGGGTGATTGTGGATAGATTGACAAAACGGCTCATTTTCTCCCTCGAACTACATATTCGGGAAGATTATGCAAGGTTATATCTTAAGGAGATTGTGAGGCTTCACGGTATTCCAATATCTATCATCACAGACAGAGGAGCACAATTTACAGCTATATTCTGGAAATCCTTCCAAGAAGGTCTAGGTACCCAAGTAAGGCTCAGTACGACATTTCATCCGCAAACTGGCGGACAAGACGAGCGTACTATACAGACCTTAGAGGACATTCTACGAGCATGCATACTAGATTTTGGTGGTAGTTGGGATGACCACTTACCCCTAATCGAGTTTGCGTACAATAATAGCTACCATTCCAGCATCCAAATGGCTCCGTATGAAGCTTTATATGGAAGGAAATGTAGATCTCCAATTGGATGGTTTGATGTCGGAGAAGTGCAATTAATAGGCCCCGAATTGATTCAACAAGCCGTAGAGAAAGTCAAGGTGATCTGAGATCGATTATTGACAGCCCAAAGTCGCCAAATGTCACGCCCCAATTTCCGAGGGACGTGATGGGCACCCGACCCCATACCCGGAGCCGAGCGAACCCACAGACTCCTATCGCACACATAATTTTTTTTCAGAACTCAATACTGAAAAATTATAAAATACATAACGAGGCTTACAAACTTGACACAATCTGTAATTACACAAAATTCATTACACAACACACATCGACATGTCGGCTGATGGAGCGCCGATGCATCGACACATCATACCCACTACACGTCGCAAAGTCTCTGCGCCATCCGGAAGACACAACGTACATACTCGGACTCGGCGGTGCTCCGGAAGGAATTGGAGCTCACCAATCATCTTGCCGGAATATTTTCAACTCATACGTGGGTACGCGGCATGAAACGCAGCCCCCGAAGAACAGGGGGTCAGTACGGAAAATGTACTGAGTATGTAAAGCCAGAAAAACTAAAAACCGTAACATAACCAAAATTAGAGTACAGAAATAGGACTGACAGAACCATAATCATACTCAGCAAAATAGACGGTAGCAGACAAGACCTTAGTTGTATCCGTAAGTACAGGAGCATAACAGACAAAGTCGTATACAGAGTCGGAAGTACAGAAGGCATACCGGACGTACCAGACAGACCCGTAATCGGAGCAGACGTACAGAGTATATCAGACGGAACCAGAGTCAGAATCGGGATACAGAGTGAGCGTAATGTCAAACACAGATCATATGTACCGATACAAACCATGCAGAACGTACAGAATGTCCGAGGCAACTCATACGTACTGACACAGGTCGTGCAGCACATATAGAATGCCAGAGACAGATCGTACATACTGATACGGATCATACAGACGTACTGAATATTGTGACAAATCAGATTCATATGCGTGAACGAACATATAAATCGAAACGGATCATATCCATATGCGAGATAACGGATCCCGGCATGAGGGACGCGGTGTGGTCGAATCATATATCGAAATGCACATAATCGAACGCCGTAGCGTACATATATCGAACCCGGCCCTCCGGTGAGTGGCGCGGTAACGAACCCGGCCCCTAGTACGGGACGCGGTGAACGGACAAATCGATGCCATCCCTGCCACCACCCCATACATCAAATCATAATATCATAAAACGAGCCCGGCCCGCCTACGAGGGACGCGGTGAACAATGCGAGAGAGGTGCACGATAACGAACCCGGCCGGGCGCGGTGGACGGACATAACGGACGGTGCGGCGTAGTGCGCACGATAACATATCGAACCCGGCCGGGACGCGAGTGAAAGATACATTGAGTCTTGCACGAGCGAGTAGTGCGAGTAAACATATGCATACAAATCCAGACTCGACAGACAGATACACTTACCAATATCTGAGGCTCAGAACAAGTTTCTGATCAGTCTCTACCAAACGTTGGAATTGTCACATCAGAACGCCAGGGCGTATCACATCGGGTGGTCGGAGCATATTATATCAGAACGGACATTCCGACGCAAATCCGAGATCGTTCGCAGAGGTCAGGAACATTTAACTTACAGAGCTTTCGGAGGACAGAAGTGATAAACATACCCAATTACCATACAGACGTACATAAGGGAGGTATCGAGAATCGTGGGCCCACTTCGCACAAAATCGAGATAACATACAGAAGTTATGAGCGTTCATACTTACAGAACTCTTTTTGGTACAAGACCTTTTCATGCTTACTCATCTATCGAACATACTAAAGCTTAAGTATATGACATACTTATATATAACATAAATCAGAATCATAAACAGACTCGGAACTCAAGAGCGGAATTACCCCAAATACACATTATATCACAACTTATTGGCTCTAGGACATGCCATAAAAGAAAAAGTAAGCCTCACATACCTGTTTCGCCTCCTATTTGCTATTCTTAATCATCCGAACTCGTCAATCTACATTTCAAAGGATTCATACTACGTTAGTCTCTTCATTCCACATTTGTTCCGAATTCCAAACCAAATTATTTTATATTTTGCTAAAAATCGGCATCTCCCCCCGTTTATATGCCTAGCCCGAATTCTCAATCCAATAACCAACAACAACAATGGCAACCCCAACATTAATAACATAATTTCCATGCCAAATTATTCCATAGAACAGCCCACACGTCGTTTCTCAACTTTCATAATTAATTCATCGCGTATACGCTCATTTAATCACGCTCCCTTCGTAAATAAACCAATATTAACACAAATAGAAAGAAATACATACCTTTATCACGTTAATAATATTGTATCTCCACTTTTTCACCTCAATTTTATGCCACACACACCACCATACGATTACGCAACGAAAACTATACGGTATCGGGCTGAAATTTGAGAATTATAATCGGTTTAGGCCAAAATTTGATTTGGAAAGGTTGGGAAAGATTTTCAGAATTTTGGAGTGTTTTTGGGTGTGTTTGGTCGAAAATGAGGGGGTTTACCCCTTCTTATAAGGTTCGGATTCTGCCCGAACCATCAAAAAACCTTCAGCGCGATCGCGTCGCCTTTTCCGGCGCGTTCGCGCCGTGTTAATGCCTCTCTCCTTCGCGCGTTCGCGCCCTTCCGGCGCGTTCGCGCAGAAACATTTTTCTGCCCGAACCTTGTTCAGTAAAACGGTCATAACTTTTGATCCCGACATCGTATGAGGACCCACGACCTATGGTTGGAAAGATAATTCAATTATCTACAACTTTCATTCTTGGTGGTTTTCCAAATTCGAAACTTATAATGCATATTTTACCCTTCAAAGTCAGATCACCCGAAAATGCTTCCTTAAATTGCCTTTTTGGAGGGCTTACACTCATTTTTAGCTCATGGGTCCTTCTTAGGACTTGCTCAACTCTCCATGTACTATTCATATGTCTCTTCATATGTCCTTTATAAAACTCCGATGTGTGGGCCCCGCTTGTCATGCAACAACGGACATTTCCCATAAAGTGTTTTATGGACCAATTCACTTCATATGACCTCCAAATGTCATATACATGATATTATTGTATTCTTACCATATAAAATCGATCCCAAACTTGATTTCCAAAATTTCACTTTTAAACCCAAATTTTTATTAACATTTCCATCCCATAAAATCATAGAATGCTTATGTCTTTCAACAAAGTCGGAAGATAACCTCGTCCCTAATTTATCGCAAACAACTTAAAAATTTTCCGACGTACAAAATTGCGAGATGTAACATCCTCCCCCCCTTTAGAACATTCGTCCTCGAATGTTCACTGTCCTTGTGAGACCTTATAATATTCTGGGGGAGGGCCCTTCCTGTGGTTGCCCTTTTTCTTCGCGCCATAATACAACTGTTTACAAATATGGTCGCACACCGTTGCACGTCGACAGCCCATATAGTTTCATGGCGTGTATCCTCATGTCCCATTCTTTCTTAGACCCTAGCTTCCAAATTTCATACAGATTCTTATTCCTTAACACACTTTATTCTTTTTACATCCTTGCCTTTAAAATCTTACCCCCTTTGCTGTTGTTGTCACTTGAGCTTCAGTGCCCTTACCCGATTAATGACTTCCCACACCGTAGCACCGGTTACTGGGAGTCACATACTCACCGATACAGTTATATATGAGATACTGTATGCATTCATACACGTACACATAATTTATCATCAACTAATCCACAAAATACTTCCCAACACTGTTCAAACCTATCCTAATTCCAGAACTGTGACGTACTTCCCGTCCCTTTTTCAGCCTCGCCTGTGGCATTCTATATGACCTGTTGTGGTTTCCAATCATTCTGTACATATTTGATTTCCTTTAGGCCACCCTGGATTCTCGTTTGTCTCTCATACTCAAATTCATAAAATTTCTTCATACTTCCCAGGGGGTCACCCATCATGAGATTGCTCTCGCCTGAGCACGCTTAACTTCGAAACTTCAATGGATTCCGATACCTTAGGGTTGTTATAATCGCGTCAACTTTCTTATACAACCTTTATTACATAATTCGGGGCAGGTGGAAGTCTTACATACTCCGGAACATGTTCGTAACACGTCTTTTTCTGCAAAATTACTGTTTTACCCTTTTCCGTCCTTACTATTCCGAATCCGCACAAAGAATTTCCAACCGCATCTCACGGATCATGCGTATACGTGACATACTTTAGCCAACCGGGGTCTTTATATACATACCGCATCATACCGTATCCGATCATACCAAATCACGGTAAAATCGCCCGGCTTCCGGTTCCGTGCTTAACGAATATTTCCAGAACTTACCTCCGTATCCTTCCATTTCCTCATGCACCTCTTCCCACCGTATGTAAGGCTTACATGTGGGATCTCGTTTCCCTATGACTGGGCTCTATCGCACGATTTTATGACAGAAAGAAGGTCAACAATCCCTAGATGCCCCGTAGTCTCCTGTTTATAAATGTGGCCGGCTTCACACTATAAACGAGGACCCTACCGGACACGACTGCGCAGACATGCCCTTAGACCGACCTAATTTCCGATACCACTCTGTCACGCCCCCGATTTCCGAGGGACGTGATGGGCACCCGACCCCATACCGGAGCCGAGCGAACCTTACGTACTCCTATCGCACACATAATTTTTTTTTCGTAACTCAATACCGAAAAATTATAAAATACATAACGAGGCTTACAAACTTGACAATCGTAATTACACAAAATTCATTACACAACACACATCGACATGTCGGCTGATGGAGCCGCCGATTTTCTTGCATCGACACATCATACCCACTACACTGTCGCAAAGTCTCTCTAATGGTGTTTTGACCGCCATCCGAAGACACAACGTACATACTCGGACTCGGCAGTGCTCCAGAAGGAATTGGAGCTCACCAATCATGCTGGAATATTTTCAACTCATCTGTGGGTACCTGCGCGGCATGAAACGCAGCCCCCGAAGAACAGGGGGTCAGTACGGAAAATGTACTGAGTATGTAAAGCCAGAAAAACTAAAAACCGTAACATAACCAAAATTAGAGTACAGAAATAGGACTGACAGAACCATAATCATACTCAGCAAAATAGACGGTAGCAGACAAGACCTTAGTTGTATCCGTAAGTACAGGAGCATAACAGACAAAGTCGTATACAGAGTCGGAAGTACAGAAGGCATACCGGACGTACGTACGTACGGATCGGACCGTAATCGGAGCGAAACGTACGAGTATATCGACGGAACCGAGTCGAATCGGGATACGAGTGAGCGTAATGTCAAACACGGATCATATGTACCGATACAAACCATGCGAACGTACGATTTAACGAATGTCCGAGGCAACTCATACGTACTGACACAGGTCGTGCAGCACATATAGAATGCCAGAGACAGATCGTACATACTGATACGGATCATACAGACGTACTGAATATTGTGACAAATCAGATTCATATGCAGAACAGAACATATAGAGTACTGAAACAGATCATATCCATATGCAGATAACAGATCCCGGCCCTCTTTGAGGGACGCGTGTTTCATGAATCAGAATCATATATCGAAATGCACATAATCGAACGCCGTAGCGCATATATATCGAACCCGGCCCTCCGGGAGTGGCGCGGTAACGAACCCGGCCCTCTAGTACGGGACGCGGTGATATGTACACAAATCGGATGCCATCCCGGCCACCACCCCATACATCAAATCATAATATCATAAAACGAGCCCGGCCCGCCTACGAGGGACGCGGTGAACAATGCGCAGAGAGGTGCACGATAACGAGAATCCCGGCCCGGGGCGCGGTGAGCGTACATAACAGACGGTGCAGCGTAGTGCGCACGATAACATATCAGAACCTGGCCCGGGACGCAGTGAAAGATACATTGAGTCTTGCACGAGCAGAGTAGTGCAGAAACATATGCATACAAATCCAGACTCGACAGACAGATACACTTACCAATATCTGAGGCTCAGAACAAGTTTCTGATCAGTCTCTACCAAACGTTGGAATTGTCACATCAGAACGCCAGGGCGTATCACATCGGGTGGTCGGAGCATATTATATCAGAACGGACATTCCGACGCAAATCCGAGATCGTTCGCAGAGGTCAGGAACATTTAACTTACAGAGCTTCCGGAGGATGAAGTGATAAACATACCCAATTACCATACGTACGTACATAAGGGAGGTATCGAGAATCGTGGGCCCACTTCGCACAAAATCGAGATAACATACAGAAGTTATGAGCGTTCATACTTACAGAACTCTTTTTGGTACAAGACCTTTTCATGCTTACTCATCTATCGAACATACTAAAGCTTAAGTATATGACATACTTATATATAACATAAATCAGAATCATAAACAGACTCGGAACTCAAGAGCGGAATTACCCCAAATACACATTATATCACAACTTATTGGCTCTAGGACATGCCATAAAAGAAAAAGTAAGCCTCACATACCTGTTTCGCCTCCTATTTGCTATTCTTAATCATCCGAACTCGTCAATCTACATTTCAAAGGATTCATACTACGTTAGTCTCTTCATTCCACATTTGTTCCGAATTCCAAACCAAATTATTTTATATTTTGCTAAAAATCGGGCAAAGATCTCCCCTGTTTATATGCCTAGCCCGAATTCTCAATCCAATAACCAACAACAACAATGGCAACCCCAACATTAATAACATAATTTCCATGCCAAATTATTCCATAGAACAGCCCACACGCTGTTTCTCAACTTTCATAATTAATTCATCGCGTATACGCTCATTTAATCACGCTCCCTTCGTAAATAAACCAATATTAACACAAATAGAAAGAAATACATACCTTTATCACGTTAATAATATTGTATCTCCACTTTTTCACCTCAATTTTATGCCACACACACCACCATACGATTCGCAACGAAAACTATACGGTATACGGGCTGAAATTTGAGAATTATAACTGGTTTAGGCCAAAATTTGATTTGGAAAGGTTGGGAAAGATTTTCAGAATTTTGGAGTGTTTTTGGGTGTGTTTGGTCGAAAATGAGGGGGTTTACCCCTTCTTATAAGGTTCTGGATTCTGCCCAGAACCATCCAGAAAACCTTCAGCGCGATCGCGCTGCCTTCTGGCGCGTTCGCGCTGTGTTAATGCCTCTCCTTCTGCGCGTTCGCGCCCCTTCCTGGCGCGTTCGCGCAGAACCATTTTTCTGCCTGAACCTTTGTTCAGTAAAACGGTCATAACTTTTGATCCCGACATCGTATGAGGACCCACGACCTATGGTTGGAAAGATAATTCAATTATCTACAACTTTCATTCTTGGTGGTTTTCCAAATTCGAAACTTATAATGCATATTTTACCCTTCAAAGTCAGATCACCCGAAAATGCTTCCTTAAATTGCCTTTTTGGAGGGCTTACACTCATTTTTAGCTCATGGGTCCTTCTTAGGACTTGCTCAACTCTCCATGTACTATTCATATGTCTCTTCATATGTCCTTTATAAAACTCCGATGTGTGGGCCCCGCTTGTCATGCAACAACGGACATTTCCCATAAAGTGTTTTATGGACCAATTCACTTCATATGACCTCCAAATGTCATATACATGATATTATTGTATTCTTACCATATAAAATCGATCCCAAACTTGATTTCCAAAATTTCACACAAATTTTTTTAAACCCAAATTTTTATTAACATTTCCATCCCATAAAATCATAGAATGCTTATGTCTTTCAACAAAGTCGGAAGATAACCTCGTCCCTAATTTATCGCAAACAACTTAAAAATTTTCCGACGTACAAAATTGCGAGAGTATACGAGGTTTGGACAAGTAAGAAACAGTATTTGATGATCCTAATTAAGATTTCCAAAGACATTCGAGTTAAGGAAAGAAAGTTGTTAAGGGAAGTGAGTCGCAAGTCGAGAGTAACGAATAAGAATTACGAGTATTAAGTTAATGATGTATTAATGACCCTTTGAGGAAGAGTTATAACGTCCCTTAGAATGGTATTGAAGTAAGGAACAAGTGTTAAGAAGGTTCCATAAGGATCGGAGATCAAACGAGTCGACGAAACAACTCTCGGAAAAACTGGACAATCTACGGCCAGACATACTGGCCGTATAAAATGTATGGACTGTATGTCCAACCGTAGATTCAGCCTAGAATACCATGATTCACTGGACCAGATCTACGGCCTAACATACGGCCCGTAGAAAACATACGGACCGTATATTGGTCCGTATAATCTGGTCGGGGCTGAAACTAAATTAATATAAGGGACCCTTTTCATTTTATTTTCATTTTCACTCTCATTCCTCCACACTCCAAGACCCCTCTAGAATATTCCACACACTTCATCCATGAGAAATCAATAGAAATCAAGGATCAATAACAAGAAATCAAGAGAATCAAGTGAAGGAAACTCATTAAAAGTCAGACAAATCAAGAAAACCCAAGAGAGATGAAATAGGGTTTTGGTGCAAGAAGTGTAATATCATCCAAAGATTGTTCCTCTATTATTTAAGGTAAGTTTCATGACCTATTCATGTTAATTGAAGTATTATTAAGTTGAAACACATGGATTGTAGAAGTGTATAGCAAATGGGTCATCAAAGGGATGAATAATGTCATTTTGAAATAGTGGTTGGACTGAATCGTGGAAATGGTTATGTTGATGATATAAATACATTATAAATGATATCTAGAACGTGAAATAAGCATTGGATATGAAAGAATGTGATAATGAACTTTGGCCATAATTATGAAGAATTGAAGTAAAGTTATGAAATGCGAATCATGTGAATGGATGACAATTGTTGTTAGTGATATTGTGATTGTCGTTATGAATGTTGGGAGTTGATATGGAATATGGAGGAAAGTAGTATAAACAAAGGAAATGCTGCCCAAATTGCTATAGCTTTAGTAAGTATGTTTTCACGATGATATAGCTAATATTGATACGAATTATCTTGAAGGTCAATACGAGTGCATTAAGGGAAGACGAGCAAGCAATAGAATAGTTAAGTGATGAAAGTATGTGAGGCTAATCCCTTCCTTCTAAGGCATAAGTCCTATGGCATGAATTTCCTCTTTGATTACAAATGTTCTATCTTCAAGAAGACTATGAGTCATTGTTCACGAATAACCATACGAGATAAGAGATATGATACGATTATGATGATGATAGTGATGAGCTCAAGTCTAGAGATGCTATAGCCTATGATATGATGTTCCAGCTAAGCTAATGAAGCTATACGTAGCCCATTGATGTTGATCATTGTATACACTCACCTTATGCTAGTTCTTTCGAGGTGAGGCAGAATGCTTACGAATGCTCCATAATGAAGTTGGGGGTCCACGACCTTACGTCACCCCAACATGACTATACTTGCTCCCAAGTTCTAATGTATGAATTGATGATATATGCATAATGATATTAACTTATGATAGAACTATGATATGTCTATGAAATGAATGATAGTGATGACTTTATGATGATGTATAATGTACGATGATAAATGCACGATGATAAATGCATGCTATGTATGATGATATGATTCCACCGCGCCTAATTGGCCGGGCATGTCACCGCTAAGGCGGGCTGCGTACGATTCCACCGTGCCTAGATGGCCGGGCATGTCACCGCTAAGGCGGGCTGCTATGATTCCACCGAGCCTAGAGGGTCGGGCATGACACCACTAGTGGGCGGCATATGATGGTTACCCGGATGCAGGTTAACGACATGATGATATATGATCGATGTTACGATGTATGTATGGCAGGATGATGTAAATGTGATAAGATAAGGCAAACGTTATGATAATGTACATGATGTGCTTATGTATGATGAATGTATATGAAATGTATCTATACTTACAAGAGTACACAGGTTGCATCCTCTACTCATGACTTATGATATTCTTATTATGCTTATTTCACTCCTGCCTTACATACTCAGTACAATGTTCGTACTGACGTCCGTTTTCTTTGGACGCTGTGTTCATGCCCACAGGTAGGCAAGGAGACGGTGCTGATCTATAGGAGCTAGTAGCTGACGCGTGAGCACTCCATTGTTCGGAGGTGCCATTGATTATTCTTTTGGTACATATATGTATATAGTCATGATTGGGCACGACGGGGTCCTGTCCCGTCCATATGTCTAGTATTCCAGTAGAGGCTCGTAGATACGCATGTGTGGGTAGCATGGTCCCACGGTCTTTATGTATAGTTATGTATGTATATATATATATATATCATTTTGATAGCCGAAGGGCTTACGTTTATATAAGTGAAAATGTTTCAAATGATGATAGTTTTATATAATTATGATCATATAGTATGAATGAGAGCAGGAAAGTAACAGCATGAGTGGTGTTCAGTTGTTAGCCCCGAATACCCGTCATAGCCCGTAGTTCGGGTCGTGACACTGGGCAAGTTTGAGTCATTTTGGGTTATTGTTGATTTGTTGACTAAGTCCGCTTATTTCATTCCAGTTCAGGTCACTTACACTGCGGAGAAGTTAGCCAGGATTTAGATTCGTGATATTGTGCGATTCCACGGGGTCCCTATTTCTATTGTTTCGGATCGAGGTCCCGCTTTACTTCCAATTTTTGGAGGGCTTTTCAAGCATAGTTGGGTACTCAGTTAGACCTTAGTACAGCTTTTCATCCCCAGACTGATGGTCAGTCTGAGAGGACTATCTAGGTACTCGAGGATATATTTAGAGCATGTGTCATTGTTTTTGGTGGTCATTGGGACCAGTTCTTGCCCTTAGCAGAGTTTATGTACAACAATAGCTACCATTAGAGTATTGATATGGTGCCGTTCGAGGCTTTGTATGGTAAGAGGTGTCGTTCTCTTATTGGCTGGTTTGATGCTTTCGAGGTTCGCCCATGGGTCATAGATTTATTGAGAGAGGCCGTGAACAGGGTGAAGCTTATTCAGGAAAAGCTTCTAGCATACCAGAGTCGACAGAAGAAGTGTGCGGACTGAAAGGTTCAGGACTTAGACTTTATGGTGGGCTGATACGCTCAAATTACACCTATTAATGGTATAATGCGAATGTTGTCAAATATAGTAACCCAGCAAGGTTGGGGTCGAATCCCACAGTGAATATGGTGTGAAAAGGTTACTAAAGTCGTAGGATGCTAAGTTTAGGTCTAATATCTTAATCCGGTGATTTTGGTAATAGTTGGTTTTTCTATGACTAATTGCTATCTACTTGCTTTTAGTGGAAATTTATGGTAAAAACTAAGGTTGTTTCCCCGTTAGATAGAGTGTATGATCATGGACATTGATCTTGATATACTTCTAATGGATCATTCTATGAATGCACTTAATCTCTATATGAATCTCTACTATTTCCCAATAAATAAAGATTATCTCTTTCTATGATTTTCCCAAATATAAGAAAGTAACTATGAAGAACGATTAATCATGCCAAGTAAATTCTTCTTATTCTAAGTGAATTTATTAAAAAAAGTTTAAAGCTTTGAGTCCTTGTTATTTATTCTTACCAACCCTAAATATTTTCCCAAATAAATCAAGGTTTATGGCTTTAATCAATGTTTGCAACCATTAATTATGAATGAAGAATGAAGAATAAATAAACCCTAATAATCCATTATGTGTCTATCAATCACAACCAAATCACAAAACACCCATCATTGGGTTCACAACCCTAGTAAGGGAGTTTAGCTACTCATGACAAAGAACAAGAAATAAGAAATTGAAGAATTCATAATTGCTTACTTTAAAAGAAAAGAGGAATTGATAATACTTGAATTGTTGTTTGAACCTTCAAAAACTAGAGAGTATTTAATGTTCTAAGCCAAAAGTCAAAATATAATAACTGATAATAATTAAAACCCTACAATGGACTATTTATAGGTTTCAAAAATGTAAAACTACAGAATTTGCACTTAAGTCTGAGGCGGTACTTATACGGTCCATACAACTTTTCACGGACCGTATAAGACTTATACGGCCTTCATCCTTGTGTTCTGCAGAGACAATACGAACTGGCATTCCACGGTTCATATAACTTTATACGGCTCGTGAAATCGTGCCCGTGAAACTTCTTCCAACCTTCATCACATCCACTTATACAGCCCGTACAACATTGTACGGTCCGTATAAGTGTTTGTGGTTCAACATCTCTCCACTGCGACACTGTGTTGATTTTCAAGATTTTGTACATCCACAGATATGGTCCGTACATCTTTCCACGGACCGTGAAAATAAGCTTCAGTGCAACTTTTCTTTAACTTCTAATTCTTGAACCCGAACTTTCCGATTTACCTGAAACATGACAAAAACACATCAAAACAACACATACTTGCCTAAAAACAAGTAAAACTTCTCGTAAAAGAGTATCAAATGTGCCATAATTTCCCGGCACATCAACACGCCCAACTTAAAGTCTTTGCTTGTCCTCAAGCAAGTAGTGGACGCGACTAGGACTCAACTAACACCTAGATATCGTAGAGTAATAATGTCTACGTTGGTTTTGACTCTGAACTACCAGCATGCATGTTTTTCTTCCAAGGAGCCCCCCCCCCTCCATTTTTCGATTGTCAAACTATATACACACCCCTAGAACGCTATGACTAACAATGAAGCTTCAATGCATGACATTACCTTATCGAGCATATTATGATGCACACAAACGCTACTTTAGGCGGTCACTTCAATTTGCTCAAGTTTCATCCTTATGCCCTCACATAGACCAAAGAATGTCCCAACACACATATATACAATAAGAATGGGACGAAGACGAACGAGAAAAGAAAAACACTCACACTCACAAAGAATTTCATATCTACACATGCAAATACCATAGGCGTGCCCTTATTTTCTATGTTTTCATCCTAGGCTCGTTCGGTTGTGATCACATTAGAACTTGTTTTGGCTTGTAATGTAGGCTTCGGGACGGGTAAGATACTTTTTTGGATATTAGTGACTCACCCTTCTTGAACCCTACAACATTTCTTCACCTTCATTTACCTCTTTTCTTTCCAACCCCTTTTGTTTCTTTTCAAGTTTTTCGACCTCGATGTGGTTTGATTCCTAACCAACTTACAACTCTTTTTGTGTTATTATTTTTTTATTTTTCTCTTTTTTTTTTTTTTAATATATATGCAACTACCACATCGAATCTCTACTAACAAACTCCACCACCCCCAACTTATGTTTTTACCATCTACTCCACATTTTAATTCACCCCCAACTTAGGCATTTTGCCTCATCTAACTAGTAGCATCAAGGAGGGAATGGGTGCGAAGATGAATTAATTGTACGAAGGATAAGGTTTCATAATTGGCTGGCCAAAGAAAAGGTCAAAAGGCTCAAAAAGGAAACTAGGGATATTTGCAATTTGGTAAGGCTTATTTAGCAAAGTGACTATTTATACAAAGAAAGCCTAAGATCATTTCTCAACCAAACTAACTTTCGGATTTCAAACAAGACCAACCGGGAAAATGCTGGATTATACATGCATAAACAGAACCAAACTAGCAACTCACACGCACATTGGCATAAGGACAATTATTTGCACACTTGTGACTTCCTAAGTCGTCATTCGTCAAACACAATACCCCAACAATAGTAATTTCATATAAAGAATCAAACATGTCAACCAATAAATATTCTAGGTGTGCATTTTTCAAAATTCGAGAGGTCCACAATTTCCAACAAACAATAACAACATGCCATTAGTTACAAAACAACACCAAATAAGTCAAAACTACTCTACTCAACCTAAGAAACATCCTAAACATGCCAGTTTCAACAAAATAAAACCACTCAGGAAAAGAACTCTGGCAAAGAAAAGCCGAGGAGGTTCCTAAACAAATATTTACAACAAACAACCTGATCATGTACTCCCACCCCCAACTGAAGATCATGCAATATCCCCAATGCATCAACTCTAGGTACAATATTAAAAATGGGAAGGGATACCTGGGCGCCTTAGGCGCTATGTTCCTCGACTGGGGACTGTGCTGCCTCAGACACAGTAATATCAGGCGTTGCCTCTCGTGGTTGGCTGCCCGACGCGCCCATTGGATCTGGATAGTTTTTGCGCAGTGAGTTCAAGGCAGCGACTTGCACCATCTCCTCCTCCAGCTTGTGCAACCTCTTGTTACTCTCATTCACATCCTCAACTACGGCATCTAGTGTCCATTTTCCCCCGGCCTTGTCTCCTTCCTCTCCTTTTTCCTCAGAGTCGAGCAGGTTTTGAACCGAGATATCAATATCCAAGTTAGTGTGCGGTGCCAAAACAAGGTCTTCTACTCGCTCGTGCACCTTCAGCGCATCCAATGTACCCTTAAGCTTTTCTAATTCATTATGAAATGCAATTTCGAACCTCCGCCCCCCCCCCCCCCCCGATTTCAACTGCTCCAAAGCAAACAACCTCATCTCAAACCCATCCAATCGTGATTGAAAAACCTCGCGAGACTGAGCATATTCCTCTCAAATTTATCTATTGGCAATGTTGATTTGCTTATTTATTTGGGGCTTAAGTTGCAGCATGATCACCTCAATTTGTTTTTCAGCCTTTAATGTCTTGAAGGCTAACTCTCGGTAACTCGCTCTCAAAAATGTAAACAAATCAACCGCTGATTGTGCTGCAGGAGGTGGAGCAGATGAAGTGGTAGGACCTGCGAAGTGGCCGGTGCAGGGTCAGGAGGTGGTGGTCGATCGGCAGTGGCGGTACACCGCAACCTTCTCAACCGTCATAGAACTAGGATCATGTGGCATGGGCACAGCCGTAGCATCGCACCACCGGCCTCAAGCATGTCGCAATTAGTAGTAATAGTATCTCCCATGGCCCCAGACTCGGACTCGGGTGGACCCTCTATATTTGCCTTAGGTGGAACCACAAATATATCTGGTGCATCCGCTAGTTTACCCTTTCGCCAGCCCCCAAATTTCTTATTTTTGATGCATTGGCCCCAATCTGGAATGCTGACAACCTGAGCTCCTCTGCACAGCTCTATGATAAGACACGGGAATGCCAATGAAGTCATAGGCTGGGGTGCTCTCCGACGAATTTCATCAGCTATGATTCACCCCATGTTCACTGGATACCGACTCATTATCGCTGCAATGCCTACTGCCTGAGCAACTATGATTGTATTGTCATTCTAGGTCACTAACAGTCTGTACCTCCTCAGGTGCCACTAGAATCGAGCTTCCTTATTGAGTGAACCCTTGACAATCTTCGAGCTCTGTTGAGTCACCCAATCGACCTCCGGGTGGGCAATTACCGTAGCTAGCCATTTGATTACCGACCGATGATTTCGGCGATCCAACTTATCGAAGTACTCTTTCTCATCCTCCGGTGCCTGAAAGTCATCCCCGATATAAACTCTGTTGATAGCCTCAGCTGAGATGTCAATCTTGATATTCCGTACCGTAATTTCATCAAGCAACGGGAGAGCAGTATTAGTCTGACAGGGCTTTTTCATCTTCAACAACTCAGCACCGTAGTTGGCTTAAAACTCCTGCACAATCTCCGGGCAAAACTCCCCAGCAGGTTTATCAAACACCTCTAACCTGTAGAATCGGAGTGTTTCAGTTGTGTTGGGAAGAGCTTCAAGACCCTCAAACATCAACTGCCTCTCCTTCCATATACTTCTATTCGGCTCACCCCCACGCTTGATACTGGACAGACCCTCCTCGTACAGCTCCTTTGACCCCGGAACTCCAAACCGTAAAGCATCCTCTGGTAGTGTTTTACTTCGTAAAATCAACCAGCGCTTGCCGTGTGCTGATTCTGGCGAAGCATCAGAGTTTGGAGCTCGGGTATCTGTCTGCCCAGATGAGCCACACTTGTTCGAATCCCCCTCATCATCTGAGGAGTCACCTGTCTCCGTTCTAGCTTCCTCAGATTTTTCTCCTCCCTCCGAGGTGGAAGGAGTCATGGTTGGGGGTTGAGGATTTCTAGTCCCCCTGACTTTTTTCACTGGTATGACCTCATCATCCGAACTCTCATCCCGCAAATGAAGGTCTGTCTCTGGTTGGTCGCGGGCTAGACCTCGGCCCTTAGCAGCTCGGGGCCCCATACCCCGTCGTACATTACGTTTTTGAACTATACCTGCAAAAGAACCTATGTTAGTGATGGGTCTCAGAATGGATAGCTGACTGAAACATAGTTCTCTCTCTTGATTCTCTTTCTTTTTTTTTGGTCGTATAAGTCTTATACGGTCCGTATAATATTATACGGGCCGTATAAGTCAGGATATGTGGCCAACAGACTACTCAGAAACCTGTTTGTGAACCACGAACTAGTTTCACGGACCGTATAACATTATACGGTCCGTATAACATCCTGGTTCGTGTAATTCAAACAAAACAAGGGCTTCCGCCAACCCGTCAATCTTATACGACTTTTCGATTATAACAGATCATCACATACACAGTATTCCATGGTTTCAATTCTTACAGAGGTGGGGTTACTCAGACTTCACCCATTTTTCCTATTTTACAATCATTAGCATTTTTTAAAGCATTTGTATTGGCAGGCATAACAACATCCGAGTCCAAAAATTTAGAATCTTCAGTTGAAATGCCCTCCACCTCAATAGAGTGTTGAATCACCCCATAAGTGTATAACTGCCTATTATGCTCATCCCTATTTTAGAAAATCATTAACTATGGAAAGTTTTGCCAAAATCTTAAGTATACAAATATACAACACAAGACTTTGACCAATAAGCAAAATTTCGGATTGAAACATTAACATACCTGTGCCTTGATGAATTTGAGAAGGGTCCTTAAAGAACACCTTGTGCACAACAATGGCAGAAATTTTGGGAAAAAAAAAAAGAAAACACAAATTTTAATCTTGAACAGAGGGTTCTTTGACTGTGGGAATGGATTTTGGCTGGGTGTTTATGGTTTCTTGGATGAATTTATGGGTGTGGGAATGTGGAATTCGAATGGGTGAAGGTGGATGATAGTATGGGATCGTGGGGTGGTGGTCGTGGGTTTAATGGAGGGAGTATGAATGATAAAAGAAAACGGGCAGGTGGAAGGTTTAAAAACCCTCTGTTTGCGATTTTTTTTTTTTGAAGTTATACGGGCCGTTTAACATTATACAGTCCGTGTAACATCAATTTTCTTCACTAATCCTCGTTTGAGCACATCCTAATTACACGATCATTTATACGGCTCGTATAATACTATACGGTCCGTGAAAATGATCGTAGTAGGAGGATGTCTTCAAACAGTGTTCTGCCGGATTTTCTTACCTTCCATGACTGGATTATACGGTCCATATAATTCCAGTTTCTTCCAGGCTTCAGTGATTTTTTAGCAACTCTTTTTTTTTTGTACCTGCACCAAAACAAACGTTACCCTATATTCAAACAGAAACACGAATGAAAATAAACATTACACTTGGGTTGCCTCCCAAGAAGTGCTTGATTTAACGTCGCGGCACGACGGTGTTGCCATTTACCCCTTAGCTGCGTACATCAGATCATTGTTCGTTTTGAGGTGCTTCAGCCGGTATCGGTCAACAATTCTATCTTTCGAAACCATCCCGTAATAGTGCTTCAACCTCTGCCCATTCACCTTAAATGTCCGAGTTCCATCTCTGGACTTCAACTCAATCGCTCCATGGGGTGAAACACCTACCACCTCAAACGGACCAGACTACTTTGATTGTAGCTTACCCGGTAGTAACTTCAATCGAGAGTTAACCAGCAAGACAGGATCACCTTTATAGAACTCTCGTTTCAAGATTTTCTTGTCATGGTATTTCTTTATCCTTTCTTTATATAGTGCTGCACTCTCATATGCCTGGTACCGAAACTCATCCATCTCATTTAGTTTAAACAACCTGAGCTTAGTCGCTTCTTCCCCATCCATATTCAATTTCTTCAAAGCCCACATAGCTTTGTGCTCAATTTCAATAGGTTAGTGATAAGCTTTTCCGAAAACAAGCTTGAAGGGTGAAGTCCGAATTGGAGTCTTAAAAGCAGTCCGGTATGCCCAAAGAGCATCATCGAGCTTGGGGGCCAAATCAGTTCTATTTATGTCACGACCCAACCGGAGGGCCGCGATGAGCACCCGGTGCTAACCCACCCGGGCACCTCTTATCATCCTTTCACATTACATCTAGGTGAGCCATATAGCTAAATCATACTATTTCCATTGGGCAACAATACATATATATCATCATCGATAACAATGCCCATATAGATCTACATAAGCCGACGAGGCTAAAAAAATGATATCCAAAATATAGGTCGACAAGGACAAATATATCTAACCATATACACATGTCTACGAGCCTCTAAGGAGAGTACGTCATATCATATAGGCGGGACAGGACCCCGCTATGCCCATAAATATGTACACAAAAGAATGAATACCAAAAGTTGTAGCTCCGAATGAAATCGAGCTCCGCTATGTAGTCCCTGAGAAATGTAGCTATGGATCAAGCCTGTCTCCCTGGCCACCTACGGGCATGACACAGCGTCCACAAATAAAAGGACATCAGTATGAAGAATGTACTGAGTATGTAAAGCATGATCAACATCATTATGAAAGCATAATAGACAACATATGAAATAGCATAGGTTGGGAGATAGTAGTATCATCTCCATAACACTTACTTGCTTTTCATAGGGACATTCCATTTCTATTGTGTATCCGTGTACATACATCCATATCCGTATCCGTACGTATCCGTACTCATTTACATTTCGTATCCATTCGTATTCGTAGTCATATTTCCATTCATACTCGTATTCATCTACATATTCATATTCATATTCATATCATATACATATCATATACATATCATACACATTGCATACCCGACCATGAAGGTTCGGTGTTTCACATACCTGGCCCTGCCAAGGCTCAGGGTTGTCCATACCCAACTGCAGTGGTGCGCGCGCAATATGTATATATACATTATATTCTACCCGGCCATATAAGCTCGGGGTTTCATAATAGCCATACATCACATATACATAAAATTTCATAAGCATCTTTAGCATCATTACTATCGTCGTTCATTACATCTATCCCTAGAGGATTACTCATCATAAAAGGAATTTTAGTACAATCGTAACATATAGAGAATCATGAGCTTGGTAGCTTTTAAAGATAGAATCATTTGGAGGACATCATAGGCTCATAGAAGAATAGATATTTGGCCAAAGAACCATGCCTTATGAAAGAAGGGTTTGCCTTACATACCTTTCCCTTCAACTATTCTATCACTTGCACGTTCTCCTTCAATGCTCATGTTTCTACCTTCATTAGAGTTATACTATCATTAGAAAATCGATAGCTTAGCATACTTGACTAAAGCTAGAGAAAATTGGACAGCATCTCCTTTATTTATACGACTTCCTCCATATCATATATCAACTCCCAAACATCAATAATAACATTCGTAACATCATAACAGTAGTCTTTATTCACCTACATTATCCTTACTTCTCAATTCACATCAAATCACCCATATCCATGGTCATAGCAGACAATTACATTCATTCATATACAATGTTTATCCCGTGTTCTTAAAATCATTTATAACATAACCATAATCACAACATATCAAGAATCATGACTCAATTAAAGTTATTACCCAAAAATGACACTATTCCCACATTCATAACCCATTTTCTATAACCTTCTACAATCCAAGTGTTTCAACTTTCAATACCTTAAAAAACATGAAAATACCATAAAACTTACCTTAGATGGTGTAGGAATGAACCTTGGGTGGAAACACTTCACTTGAACAAAACCCTAGTTCCACCTCCGCTTGGATTTCTTGTCTTGGATGAACTTTAATGAGTTTCTTACACTTGATTCACTTGGTTTGATGAAGTTGATCACTAATATCCCTTGAATTCTTATGGGAGGAGTGTTCTAGAGAGTTCTAGAGAGAAGGGGTGTGAAAGGGAAATGAAACTTGGTCCCTTATTAATAACACAAATCCGTCCCGACCAGTTTCTACGGACCAACATACGGTCCGTATAAATTTTACTGACCGTATGTCTGGCCGTAGATTTGGTCCAGAGAGGGGTGCTAATCTGTGCTGATTATACGATTGAACATACGGCCCGTATGTTTTATACGGCCAGTATGTTTAGCCGTATAATGCCCAGTTTTCCAAAGTACATTCTCGTCGACTCATTCGATCTCCAATCCTTATCGAACCTTCTTAAAACTTGTTTATAACCTCATTAAAAATCTAAGGGATGTTATAACTCTTCTCCAAAGCATCATTAAATCATCATTAGCTCGTTACTCGTAAATCATTTCCGATACATACCGTATGCCTTGCCTTCTTTTGGCAAACTTTCTCCTCTTACCTCTAATGTCTTTGAAATCTTAATTAGGGTCATCAAATGTCATTCCTTACTTATTGAAATACCATATACTTTGTGCTCTTCGTTAGTCTATTCACTGTGCAATAACGAAAAGTTTTTTGAGTTGTAACATTCTTCCCCCTTAAGAACATTCGTCCTCGAATGTTAAGTCCTCGGGGATTCTATAAAAATTTCGCCAGAGTTTCCCCTGTAATATGGCACTACCATTCTATCACAACAGCCCATAATAATAATAATGCCTCACAGGGCCGCAACATAATAGCAAAAGAGTTTGGCCACGCACGACCCAAATGCATAAAAAGGAAAACATACATACCTTATGATCTTGATATCTCATCTTAGGTCTCTTCCGGGGGCTGAAATAAATGCGGGTACTTGGATTTCATAATTTCTTCCGCTTCCTATGTCATTTCTTTTCGGTTATTGTTTCTCCACAAAACCTTAACTAAGGCCACTTCTTTGTTTCTAAGCCTCCGTACTTGCCTATCTAATATGGCAATGGGTACCTCTTCATAAGTCAACTTTTCTGTCACTTGAACATCATTTACTGGTACGATCCTACTAGGACCTCCAACGCATTTGCGAAGCATCGAGACATGGAAAACTGGGTGAACTGATTTCAAATCAGGAGGTAGATCTAAATTGTAAGCCACTTAGCCTACCTTGCGCACGATCTCATAAGGCCCAATGTACCGGGGACTACGTTTCCCCTTTTTTCCAAATCTCATATCGCCCTTCATTGGAGACACCTTTAGAAATACCCAATCTTTAACTTGGAACTCTAAGTCCCTTCGACGATTATCCGCATAGGACTTTTGATGACTTTGGGCTGCTAATAGTCTACCTTGTATGAGCTTAACTTTTTTTCGATGGCTTGCAGGACCAAGTCCGGCCCTATCAATTTAGTCTCTCTTACTTCAAACCACCCAATTGGGGATCTACACTTTCGCCCATATAAAGCTTCATACGGTGCCATTTGGATGCTAGAATGATAACTATTGTTATAAGCAAACTCAATAAGGGGTAAGTGATCATCCCAATTTCCTCTGAAATCTAACATACATACCCGTAACAAATCTTCGAGAGTCTGAATGGTATGTTCAGCTTGTCCATCGGTCTGTATATAAAATGTCGTGCTAAGGCTCACATGAGTTCCCAAACCCTCTTAGAAGGACTTTCAAAAATTAGCTGTAAACTGAGTTCCTCTATCAGAGATAATACATACTAGAACACCATGGAGTCATACTATCTCTTTAACATAAAGCTTTGCATAATCTTCTGCCACATATATAGTTCTGACTGATAAGAAATGAGCTGACTTCGTGAGTCTATCCATGATTACCCATATGGAATCATACTTACATTGAGAACGGGGCAAGCCTGTAATGAAGTCCATGTTAATTACTTCCCACTTTCAAGTTAGACTTTCTATAGCTTGCAACAATCCGCCCGGCTTTTGGTGCTCGATTTCACTTGTTAACAGTTGGGACATTGAGCTACGAATTTCGCTATATCTTTCTTCATCCCATTCCACCAATATATAGACTTAAGATCATAATACATTTTCGTTGCTCCGGGATGGACAGAATAACGGGAACAATGGGCTTCCCTCAATATTTGGTGGCGTAATCCTGCCACATTGGGAATACATAATCTGCCTCGGCATCGTAGAACTCCGTCTCCTGCAATCTCAAAAGATGACTTCTCCTTCTGAGGGAGTGTATCTCTGTAACGCATTAGCATGGCATCTTCGTATTGTCACTCTTTAACTTTCATTACTAGCGACGAGACTGCTGAATTCTGAATGGTAGTTCCCTTGCTACCTGAGTCCACTACTCGAACTCCTAGGCTAGCTAACTGCTGGAGCTCACAAGCCATTTCTCTTTTCTCTGGTCGTACATCACACAAACTTCCCATGGACCTACGGCTAAGAGCATCAGCCACAACATTTGTCTTTCCAAGGTGATATAGGATATCAACATCGTAATCTTTTAGCGATTCCAACCATCATCGTTGCCACAAATTCCACTCTTTTTGCTTGAAGATATACTGAAGGCTCTTATGATATATGTAATTATCCACATGAACACCATACAAGTAATGTTTCCACATTTTTAGTGCATGAATCACTGCAGCCAATTCAAGATCATGGGTTGGATAATTTTTCTCACGTTTCCGTAATTACCTTGAAGCATACGCGATCACCTTACCATGTTGCATCAACACACAGCCTAGCCCAATGCCTGAAGCATCGCAATACACAACATAACCTTCCAATCCCTCCGGAAGTGTCGGGGCGTAAGTCAATCTATCTTTTAGCTCTTGGAAACTCCGTTCACAAGCATCTGTCCATTGAAACTTTGCTGATTTCTAGGTTAGCTTTGTGAGTGGTGCATAAATAGAAGAAAAACCTTCAAAAAATCTCCTGTAATAACCTGCTAAGCCCAAAAAGCTACGAACCTCCATAGGAGTTGTGGGCCTTGGCCAAGTCTTTACGGCCTTAATCTTTTGGCTATCTACCCGAATACCTGTTACCCCTCAGAAAATTTTTCCGTTGAGGCACAGTAAATAGGCTAAAGAAGAGCACGAAGTATATGATGTCTCGTTAAGTAAGAAGTAGCATTTTATGACCTTAAGTAATATTTCAAAGGCATTCGATGTTAGACGAGAGAGATTGCCAAAAGAAGGCAAAGCTTCTGATAAGCATCGGAAAGAATTTATGAGTAACGAGTTAATGGTGACTTAAAGATAGTTTGAAGAAGAGTTATAACATCCCTTAGATTGGTATTGAGGTTTTAGAAAAGTTCCAAGAAGGTTCCATAAGGATTGGAGATCAAACGAGTCAACGAGAGCAAGGTCGGAACCACTGGGCATTATACGGCCAGACATACTGGCCGTATAAAATATACGGACCGTATGTCCAGCCGTAGGTTTAGCCCAGAATGGCATGCCTCACTGGACCAAATATACGTTCCAGACATACGGCCCGTGAAAATTATATGGACCGTATGTTGGTCCGTATATTCTGGTCGGGGCAGATTTGTGTATTTAATAAGGGTTCAAGTTTTATTTTATTTCATTTCATCTCTTACTCCCCTCCTCTCTAAAACATCTCTCCACATTTCTCCCACAAGTTTTCAAGAGAATTAGTGTTCAACTTCATCAAACCAAGTGAATCAAGTATAAGAAACCCATTAAAGTTCATCCAAAGCAAGAATCCAAGTGAGGGAAAATCTAGGGTTTTGCTCAAGTGAGGTATTTGCACCCAAGGTTCATTCCTACACTATCTAAGGTAAGTTTTATCATGTTTCCATGTTTTTTAAAGTATTTGGAAGTTGAAACACTTGAATTGCAAAAGAATATAAGAAATGGGTCATGAAAGTGCAATAATGCCACTTTTGAATAGATGTTGGAATGAGTTATGATTCTTGGTATATTATGAATATGATCATGTTATAAATGATATGGAGAGTGTGGAAAATGACATTGTGTGTGAACGAACGTATTGTCGAGTTATGACTACGAATATGGAATCTTGAAGTGAATTGTGGAGTAAGAGGCAATGTAGATGACTAAAAGCTATTGTGATGATATTGTGAACGTTATTGTTGATGTTGGGAGTTGATATGTAATACGAGGAAAGTCGCATAAATAAAGGAGATGCTGTCCAATTTTCTCTAGAATTAGTTATGAATGCTAAATGCTATCCATCATCTAATATGAGTGTGCACTTCAATGAAGGTAAAACGTGAGCCTTGAAGAAAACGTACAAGTGATAGAATAGTTGCCCGAAAAGGTATGTAAGGCTAACCCCTCTTTCATAAGGCATGGTTGTTTGGCCAAATGTTCATCTTCTTATGAGTTCATGATACTCTCTAATGATCCTAGCTCAAGAAGCGATTAAGCTAATGACGCTCAAATGATATGATTGTACTAAGTCCCTTATATGACGAGTAGTACTCTAAGGGTAGAAGGTAATGAAAGACAATAGTAAAATGGCTAAGGTGAAAATGTTAAATATGTATATATGTATGCGTGCCCGTGAGAGGCTATTGTGAACACCGAGCTTATATGGCCGGGTAGAATATAACGAATATGTATAACTAGATATAACGACGTACGCACACCACTGCAGTTGGGTACGAACAAACCTTAGCCTTGGTAGGGCCAGGCACTGAGCCTTGGTAGGGCGTGTACGTGAAACACCCAATCTTCATGGTCGTGTACGCTATATAAAAGCTATGTATATAACATCTATATGAGTACGAATAAGCTATGTATAAGACATCTATACGAGTACGAATAAGCTATATATATGACATCTATGTGAGTACGACTATGCCACGTATATGACATCAATTGGAGTATGAATAGGTGAAGACCATGTAAATGCCAAGTACGGGCTATGTATATGCAATGTATACGACATGAGCATGAGTATGAAGGGAGATATGAATACGAATATGAAAATAGATACGAAAGGTAAATGAGAAAAGATATGAATGTATGTACGCAAGTATGAAGTAGAAATGGAACATCCCTATGGAAAGGTGTAAGTTCTATGATAATGATACTATTGTCTCCCATCTTGTGTTATTTCATATGTTATCCGTTATGCTTCCTTATTGATATTGATCATGCTTTACATACTCAGTACATTCTTCGTACTGACGTCCTTTTGTTTGTGGACGCTGCGTCATGCCCGCAGGTGGCCAGGGAAACAGATGCGACCCATAGCTGTATATTCTCAGGGACTACATAGCAGGGCTCCATTTCATTCGGAGCTGCAGCTTTTGGTACAAATTCTTTTGTGTATATATTCATGGGCACGGCGGGGTCCTGTCCCGCCTATATGTTATGATATGATGTACCCTTCTTAGAGACTCGTAGACATTGTATATATGGTTAGATATGTTCGGCCTTGTTGGCCTATATTTTGGGATGTTGTTTTGATCACCTTGTCGGCGCATGTACATTTTTATGGGCATAAATGTTATTGATGATATAGACATGTTGTTGCCCGATGAGATTAGAATGATGATGAATGAAAAGTATGATATACTTATGTGGCTCACCTAGAATGTGATGTATAAGTATGTTAAGGGGTGCCCGGTGGGCTAGCATCGGGTGCTCGTCGCGGCCCTCAGGTTGGGTCGTGACAAAAGTGGTATCAGAGCGCCTTCAGTCCTACGGTGTGTCTATGAGCCGTTTCTAGTAGAATCTTGGTTATGGGTGTGTTGTGCGCCACACCTATAAACAAGAAGCTACGGACATTTTAGGAATGAATGACCTTCTTTCTTTATAAGAAATCGTGTGATAGAGCCATGATGTAAGAACTTCTTGCTTCTTAACAATATGTTGTGTATTTCAGAAATGCCCTCGTAAAGAGAAATGCTTCAGCAGCCCAAAATGGCAAGACGGTGGCGAGGAAAAGCTAGTCGAAAGAGCACAGCCACTGGTAGTAGAAGAAAGTGAGTCCCAAAGCGCGGCTCAATCTCAATCCTCCCATTCAGTGCCTATATTAGAGGAGCGTGAGGGAGCCTCGCCCCTGGGGCTCCAAAGACCTCGGCTCCACCGTATGCTTCGTGCCAAGATGTGAAAGAGGCCATTAATTTGCCGACTCAATTGGTTGCGGCCCGCACTCAAAGGTCAAGTTCGGGCAAGGTGATAGTGGTTGTTAGATGTACAAGAGCCCGTGATTTTATTAATTTGAACCCTCCGAAATTCTTTGCATCAAAGCCGGAGGAGGACCCTCAGAATTTCATTGATGGTATGTTGAGGACGCTACGGTTGATACATGCTTCAGACACCGAATCGGTGGAGCTAGCGTCCTATAGATTGAGGGATGTTGCGGTTCATTGGTACACGATTTGGATGGCTTCACGGGGAGCCAATGCACCTCCTCCGGTATGGCAAGAGTTTGTAGATGCATTTCTCCGACATTATTTGCCTCCAGAAGTTCGGCGAGCTAGAGCCGATAAGTTCCTAAATTTGAGATAGGGGAGCATGAGTGCTCTAGAGTATAGTCTTCGCTCCAATTCCTTGGCTAGGTATGCTTCGACCATGGTAGCGGATATGGGTGATCGATTACACAGGTTTGTGAAAGGCCTGGGGCTACATTTGATGGATAGATGTTTGACTGCGTCCCTCCAGGACAATATGGATATTGCACGCATCCAAGCCCACGCTCAAAATTTAGAAGAAAGCTTACAACAACAAAGAAGCGAGCATGATAGAGGGCATGGCAAGAGGGCTAGATCTTCGGGTCCGATGAATGAGTATAGAGGTGGGCACAGACAACAATCTTCCAGACATTTGGGCTATTCTATGACTACTGAACCTCCACGGTATTCAGGTCAGAGATTTGATGGATTTACTCATCTCAGGCCGAGTCAGAGCTTTTCGGGATTCCAGTTTAGAAGTGATTCGGGTCAGGCGAGGCCACCCGTGCCACGATGTTCCCAGTGTGGGAAATTACATTAGGGTCCGTGTAGATTGGGTTCTAAGGGTTGGTATTCATGTGGTCGTCCAGGCCATATTATGCGAAATTGCCCCTCAGTTAGTGGCAGAGGTAGGACCCAGCCTTCCGGCCGTGGCCGGATCTTCGCATCTATACGCCCTATGGGGCCAGGTTCACACGCGCCGTCGGCCATGGTAGAGGCAGGGGAGAGCCCCCGGCCTAGCGGTCCTCGCATCGTATTTATGCTTTGGCTGGACGCCAAAATCTTGAGTCTTCTCCCGATGTTGTCACAGGTATATTATCAGTACTTTCTCATGATGTATATGCTTTGATAGATCCTGGCTTCACATTATCATATGTTACTCCATATATTGCGGGTCGGTTTAGAATCAAACCGGACTCAATTAAACCTTTTGAGGTGTCCACACCCGTCGGTGAATCGGTAATAGCTAGCCGAGTATATAGGAATTGTGTGATTGTGATTTGTGATCGCCATACTATGATTGACTTGCATGAGTTAAAAATGGTGGACTTTGATGTTATTATGGGCATGGATTGGCTGGCTTCTTGCTACGCCAATGTCGATTGTAGAATGAAAATGGTTCGTTTCCAATTTCCGGGAGAACCAGTTTTAGAATGGAAAGGAAATACGACGTCACTAAATGGTAGGTTTATTTCCTACCTAAAGGCAAGGAAAATTATTACAAAAGGTTGAATTTATCACCTTGTGCGGGTTCAAGATGTAGAGGCTGAACCGCCGACTCTTCAGTCAGTTCTCGTAGTGAGCGAATTTCCGGATGTGTTCCCGGAAGAACTTCCAGGCCTTCCTCCCGAGCGGGAGATTGATTTTGCTATTGATGTGTTCCCAGACACTAGGCCTATATCTATTCCTCCCTATAGAATGGCTCCCGCAGAATTGAAAGAATTGAAGGAGCAATTGAAAGATTTGCTTGAAAAGGGCTTTATCAGGCCTAGTTCATCCCCGTGGGGAGCACCCGTACTGTTTGTCCGAAAGAAAGATGGTTCTTTGAGAATGTGCATCGATTATCAATAATTGAATAAGGTGACAATCAAGAATGAATATCCTTTTCCAAGGATCGATGACTTGTTCGATCAATTACAAGGTGCCAAATGGTTTTCCAAGATAGATTTGAGATCCGGGTATCATCAAGTGAGGGTTAGGGAAAAAGATATCCCTAAAATTGCTTTAAGAACGAGATATGGCCACTTTGAGTTCCGAGGGATGTCATTTGGGCTAAAAAATGCACCGGCAATGTTTATGGATTTAATTAATGATGTGTTCAGGCCCTTTCGAGGTTTGTTTGTGATTGTATTCATCGATGACATTTTGGTGTATTCTAGATCCGAGGCAGAACATGCGGATCATTTGCGTACTGTCCTCAGAATTCTTCAGACTCGAGAGTTATTTGCAAAATTTTCTAAGTGTGAGTTCTGGTTGAACTCAGTGATATTTCTCGGGCACATTGTTTCAGCCGATGGTATTCGGGTAGATAGCTAAAAGATAGAGGCCGTAAAGACTTGGCCAAGGCCTACAACTCATACGGAGGTATGTAGCTTTTGAGGTTTAGCAGGTTATTACAGAAGATTTGTTGAAGGTTTTTCTTCTATTTCTGCACCACTTACAAAGTTGACCCAGAAATCAGTAAAGTTTCAATGGACAGATGCTTGTGAACGTAGTTTCCAAGAGCTAAAGGACAGATTGACTTCTGCCCCAGTCCTGACACTTCCAGAGGGATTGGAAGGTTATGTTGTTTATTGCGACGCTTCAGGCATTGGGCTAGGCTGTGTATTGATGCAACATGGCAAGGTGATTGTATATGCTTCAAGGCAGTTACGGAAACATGAAAAGAATTATCCAGCCCATGATCATGAATTAGCCGTAGTGATCTATGCATTAAAGATATGGAGACATTATTTATATGGTGTTCATGTAGATGTTTATACAGATCACAAGAGCCTTCAGTATATCTTCAAGCAAAAAGAGTTAAATTTGCGGCAGCGACGATGGTTAGAGTTGTTAAAAGATTATGATGTTGATATTCTATATCACCCCGGAAAGGCAAATGTTGTGGCTAAAGCTCTTAGCTGCAGATCTATGGGAAGTTTATGTGATGTACGATCAGAGAAACGAGAAATGACTCATGAGCTCCAGCAGTTAGCTAGTCTAGGAGTTCGAGTAGTGGATTCAGGCAGCAGGGGAACCACCGCTCGATTCGGCGCTTCGTCAAGACCGGTGGTGGAAGTGAAAGAGCTACAATACGAAGATCCCATGCTAGTGCAGTATAGAGATACACTCCCTCAGAAAGAGAAGTCATCGTTTGAGACTACAGGAGACGGAGTTCTCCGATGTCGAGGCAGGTTATATGTTCCTAATGTGGCAGATTTGCGCAACCAAATATTGAGAGAAGCTCATTGTTCCCGTTATTCTATCCACCCCGGAGCAACAAAAATGTATAACGATCTTAAATCCATGTATTGGTGGAATGGGATGAAGAAAGATATAGCGAAATTTGTAGCTCAATGTCCCAATTGTCAACAAGTGAAGATCGAGCACCAAAAGCCGGGCGGACTGTAGCAAGCTATAGAAATCCCAACTTGGAAGTGGGAAGTGATTAACATAGATTTCATTACAGGCTTACCCCGTTCTCGACGCAAGTATGATTCCATATGGGTGATTGTGGATAGACTCACTAAGTCAGCTCATTTCTTGCCAGTAACGACGTATGTAGCAGAAGATTATGCAAAGCTTTATGTTAAAGAGATAGTGCGACTTCATGGTGTTCCAGTATCTATTATCTCAGACACGGGTACTCAGTTTACAGCTAATTTCTGGAAGTCCTTCCAAGAGGGTTTGGGAACTCATGTGAGACTTAGCATGGAATTTCATCCCCAGACTGATGGGCAAGCTGAGCGTACCATCCAGACTCTTGAGGATATGTTACGGGCATGCATGCTAGATTTTGGAGGTAATTGGGATGAACATTTGCCACTTATTGAATTTGCTTACAATAATAGCTATTATTCTAGCATTCAGATGGCGTCGTACGAAGCTTTATATTGGCGAAAGTGTAGATCCCCAATTGGGTGGTTTGAAACAGGAGAGGCTAAATTGATAGGGCCAGACTCGGTCCAACAAGCCATAGAGAAAGTCAAGTGTATACAAGATCGATTGTTAGCGGTCCAAAGTCATCAAAAGTCCTATGCAGATAATCGTCGAAGGGACCTAGAGTTCCAAGTTAAGGACTGGGTATTCTTAAAAGTGTCGCCAATGAAAGGCGTCATGAGATTTGGCACAAAGGGGAAGCTTAGTCTCCGGTATATTGGGCCTTATGAAGTTGTACGCAAAGTGGGCAAAGTAGCTTATGAATTAGATTTACCTCCTGATTTGGAGTCAGTCCATCCATTTTTCATGTCTTGATGCTTCGTAAATGTGTTGGATATCCTACTAGGATCGTCCCATTAAATGATGTTCAAGTAACGGAAAAGTTAGCTTATGATGAAAAACCCATTGCCATATTGGATAGGCAAGTACGGAGGCTTAGAAACAAAGAAGTAGCCTCAGTTAAAGTTTTGTGGAGAAATAATAATCGAGAAGAGATGACATGGGAAGCGGAAGACAGCATGAAATACAAAAATCCGCACCTATATCAGGCCCCAGAAGAGGGCCAAGATGAAACGTCAATATTTTAAGGTATGTATGCTTTCCTTTTATGTATCTGGGTCGTGTGTGGCCAAACTATATTGCTATTATGTGGTGGCCCTGTGAGGCATTGATATTATGGGTTGTTGTGACAGGATGGTAGTGCCATATTATAGGGGAAACTCTGGCTAAATTTTTGTAAAATTTCCGAGTGCTTAACATTCGAGGACGAATGTTCTTGGGGGGGGGGGGGGAGAGTGTTACACCTCGAAAAAAATTTCCGTTGAGGCACAGTAAATAGGCTAAAGAAGAGCACGAAGTATATGATGTCTCGGTAAGTAAGAAGTAGCATTTGATGACCTTAAGTAAGATTTCAAAGGCATTCGATGTTAGACGAGAGAGATTGCCAAGAGAAGGCAAAGCTTACGATAAGCATCGGAAAGAATTTATGAGTAACGAGTTAATGGTGACTTAAAGATAGTTTGAAGAAGAGTTATAAAATCTCTTAGATTGGTATTGAGGTGTTAGAAAAGTGCCAAGAAGGTTCCATAAGGATTGGAGATCAAACGAGTCGACGAGAGCAAGGTCGGAACCACGGGGCATTATACGGCCAGACATACTGGCCGTATATAATATACGGACCGTATGTCCAGCCCAAAATGGCATGCCTCACTGGACCAAATATACGGTCCAGAAATACGGCCTGTGAAAATTATACGGACCGTATGTTGGTTCGTATATTCTAGTCGGGGCAGATTTGTGTATTTAATAAGGGTTCAAGTTTTATTTCATTTCATTTCATCTCTTACTCCCCTCCTCTCTAAAACATCTCTCCACATTTCTCCCATAAGTTTTCAAGAGAATTAGTGTTCAACTTCATCAAACCAAGTGAATCAAGTATAAGAAACCCATTAAAGTTCATCCAAAGATAGAATCCAAGTGAGGAAAATCTAGGGTTTGTCTCAAGTGAGGTATTTGCACCCGAGGTTCATTCCTACACTATCTAAGGTAAGTTTTATGATGTTTCCATGTTGTTTAAAGTATTTGGAAGTTGAAACACTTGGATTGCAAAAGAATATAAGAAGTGGGTCATGAATGTGCAATAATGCCACTTTTGAATAGATGTTGGAATGAGTTATGATTCTTGGTATATTATGAATATGATCATGTTATAAATGATATGGAGAGTGTGTAAAACGACATTGTGTGTGAACGAACGTATTGTCGAGTTATGACTATGAATATGGAATCTTGAAGTTAATTGTGGAGTTAGAGGTAATGTAGATGACTAAAAGCTATTGTGATGATATTGTGAACGTTATTGTTGATGTTGGGAGTTGATATGTAATACGAGAAAAGTCGCATAAATAAAGGAGATCTTTGTCCGATTTTCTCTACAATTAGTTATGAATGCTAAATTTTGTCCATCATCTAATATGAGTATTCACTTCAATGAAGGTAGAACGTGAGCCTTGAAGAAAATGTACAAGTGATAGAATAGTTGCCCAAAAAGGTATGTAAGGCTAACCCCTCTTTCATAAGGCATGGTTCTTTGGCCAAATGTTCATCTTCTTATGAGTTCATGATACTCCCTAATGATCCTAGCTCGAGAAGCGATTAAGCTAATGACGCTCAAATGATATGATTGTACTAAGTCCCTTATATGACGAGTAGTACTCTAAGGGTAAAAGGTAATGAATGACGATAGTAAAATGGCTAAAGATGAATATGATAAATATGTATATATGTATGTGTGCCCATGAGAGGCTATTGTGAACACCGAGCTTATATGGCCGGGTAGAATATAACGAATATGTATATCTAGATATAACGACGCGCGCACACCACTGCAGTTGGGTACGAACAAACCTGAGCCTTGGTAGGGCCAGGCACTGAGCCTTGGTAGGGCTAGGTACGTGAAACACCGAACCTTCATGGTCGGGTACGCTACATAAAAGCTATGTATTTGACATCTATATGAATACGAATAAGCTATTTATAAGACATCTATACGAGTACGAATAAGCTATATATATGACATCTATGTGAGTACGACTATGCCATGCATATGACATCAATTGGAGTACGAATATGTTAAAACCATGTAAGTGCCAAGTAAGGGCTATGTATATGCAATGTATACGACTGAGCATGAGTATGAAGGGAGATATGAATACGAATATGAAAATAGAAACGAAAGGTAAATGAGTAAAGATATGAATGTATGTACGCGAGTAAGCAGGTAAGTGTTATGATAATGATGCTATTATCTCCCATCTTGTGTTATTTCATATGTTATCCGTTATGATTCCATATTGATATTGATCATGCTTTACATACTCGACATTCATTCTTCGTACGCGTCCTTTTGTTTGTGGACGCGTCATGCCCGCGGAGTGGCCGGGGAGATAGACTCGACCCATAGCTGTATATTCTCAGGGACTACATAGCAGGGCTCCATTTCATTCGGAGCTGTAGCTTTTGGTATAGATTCTTTTGTGTATATATTCATGGGCACGGCGGGGTCCTGTCCCGCGCATATGTTATGATATGATGTACCCTTCTTAGAGGCTCGTAGACATTGTGTATATAGTTAGATATGTTCGGCATTGATGGCCTATATTTTGGGATGTTGTTTTGATCGCCTTGTCGGCGCATGTACATTTTTATAGGCATAAATGTTATTGATGATATAGACATGTTGTTGCCCGATGAGATTAGAATGATCATGAATGAAAAGTATGATATACTTATGTGACTCACCTAGAATGTGATGTATAAGTATGTTAAGGGGTGCCCGGGTGGGCTAGCACCGGGTGCTCGTCGCGGCCCTTAGGTTGGGTCGTGACAAAAGTTGTATCAGAGCAGTTCAGTCCTAGGGTGTGTCTACGAGCCGTGTCTTGTAGAGTCTTGGTTATGGGTGTGTTGCGCGCCACACCTATAAACAAGAAGCTACGGACATTTTAGGAATGAATGGCCTTCTTTCTTTATAAGAAATCGTGTGATAGAGCCATGATGTAAGAACTTCTTGCTTCTTAACAATATGTTGTGTATTTCAGAAATGCCTGTAAAGAGAAAGGCTTCAGCAGCCCAAAAGGGCAAGACGGTGGCTGAAAAGCTAGATAAAAGAGCACCGTCACCGGTAGTAGAAGAAAGTGAGTCCCAAAGCGCGGCTCAATCTAAGTCGTCCCGTTCAGTGCCTATATTAGAGGAGCGTGAGGGAGCCTCGGCCCCGGCTCCGGCACCTCGGCTCCTCCACCGGATACTTCGAGGGCCAAGATGTGAAGAGGCCGTTAATTCTTGACTCAATTGGTTACGGCCCAGACTCAAAGGTCAAGTTCAGGGCAAGGTGATAGGGCTGTTAGTACAAGAGCCCGCGATTTTATTAGTTTGAACCCTCTGAAATTCTTTGCATCTAAGCCGGATGAGGACCCTCAGAATTTCATTGATTGTATGTTGAGGACGCTTCGGTTGATACATCTTCGGACACCGAATCGGTGGAGCTAGCGTCTATAGATTGAGGGATATTTCGGTTCATTGGTACACGGTTTGGATGGCTTCACGGGGAGCCAATGCACCTCCTCGTATGGCCGAGTTTGTAGATGCATTTCTCCAGACATTATTTGCCTCGGAAGTTCGAGCTAGAGCCATCGATAAGTTCCTAAATTTGAGACAAAGGGAGCGTGAGTGCTGCAGAGTATAGTGTCCGCTTCAATTCCTTGGTTAGGTATGCTTCGGCCATGGTAGCGGATATGGGTGATCGAGTACACAGATTTGTGAAAGGCCTAGGGCCACATTTGATGGACAGATGTTTGACTGCGTACCTCTAGGAAAATATGGATATTGCACGTGTTACACCTTGCATTTTGAGCCTTTGATATTCCAAGTCAATGGCGGAAAGTTTAGGGCAAGGTCATTTTTCGGTTCCGTTGTAATGCGTAAGTCGTTGGAAAATATTATTAGTGTGGAAATATTGATGTGGTGTTGTAGCCGTGCATGTTGGTGTTGTAACCGTGTGAGTGGAGTTGGCCGAATAGAGGTAGTGAGGTGTAGGTATGATGAAATGATTTTACTTAGTTTTGTGTTTCGTGTAATGTCGTGAAATGGATGAAAATTCATGAAAAGTGTGTGTGTTATGGTTGGGGCGAAAATGGTGAGAATTTGGTAAGTTGTGGCAAATTGAATTTATTTGATATTTTAGTTGTTGTTGTTGTAGGCTATGTGACATAGAATGAAAGCGGTTGTTGAAGTTAATGTATATGCACGATAACGGAATGCATGGTTGTGGGTGGAGTTGGAGGTTTCGGGTAAGATAGTATGTCAATTAAGTTGTTGGAATATCATGTGAATTGAATTGAATCAAATTGAATATATTGAAATGTCATTGAGTTATATGATAGAAATTGTTGGTGAAAGAATGTATCGTGGATTGAGTGTTGATATCAAATGTTGATAGTTTGGATCGGGTTGAATTCACGGATTGTTGTTGACAAAAATTAGCCGAGTGAGAATCTCGGGGGATGCCGGTATTCTACGGAAATCGCAAAAATTTCGGTAGCCTAAAAGTGAGCTTGTATGAAGAATTAAGGCAAACACGATTTTCGATGAATCTAATGATCATATGGATCCTTTTGAATGTAGATAAGCAAGTTGGGATGAACAAGTGTAGCTAGCAAGGCGGCGCAGGTATGTGAGGCTTACTTTTCTTTTATGGCATGTCTTAGAGCTAATAAGTTGTGATATAATGTGTACTTGGGGTAATTCCGCTCGTTTTAGTCGTTTATGATTAAGATTTATGTCATATATAAGCATGTTAGTATCATTAAGTGGAGTTGTGTATGTTTGATAAATGAGTAAGTACAAGGAGGTGCCCGTAACTAAAAGAGGTAGCTAAGTACGAACACTCCTAACTTCGGTACGTTATCTCGATTTTGATTCGAAGTGGGCCACGATTTCGACCCCTCCCTTATGCAAATGGTCGCTATGGTATACGGTGTGGTTATCGCTTGATCTTAAAAGTTCCATGATTAAACGCCCTTACTTGTCTTTAAATGATCTCGGATTTTTGCGTTGGAAAGTACGCTTGATATGATATGCTTTGATCTCGATACGTCCTAGAACGTTCGACACGATAATTGCAACGTCGGTAAGGATTGATGCGAAATTTGCTTCGAGCCTCGGGCATCGGTAATCCAATATTCGTTTGTCGAGCCTCGATTTATATGCATATGTTTGCACTACCTCTGCTCGTGCAAGGCTCAATATATCTTTCTTATCGTCCGGGCCGGCCCAAAGCCGATATGTTATCGTGCGCATTCAATCTTGCACCATACATATTCATGCTCATGCGTCCGGGCCAGGTTACGTTATCGTGCACCTCTCATTGTTCACCGCGTCCCTGTAGGGCGGGCCATACTAAACAACATTATGATATTATGATTTGATGTATGGGGTGGTGGCCGGGATGGCATTTGATTTGTACATTTACGCGTCCGTGCTAGACACGGGTTAACATGATACCGCGCCCTAATTGGAGGGCGGGTTACGATATATATACGCTACGGCATTACGATTATATGCATATCGATAAATGATTCGATTCGGTACCGTGTCCTCAAAGGGCCGGGATACGTATACAACGTATGGATACGTTCCAATTCATTCGGTACTGTACGTTACGTACTGCATATGAATACTGATTTAACGTATTTATCTTGTACGTACGTATGATACATATCGGTATGTACGATACTTAATACATAAATAGAAGGGGTGTCTGTACGATTCCTCTTCAAGGTACGTATGAGTTGCCTCGGACATTCTGCACGTCTGCGTGGTTTGTATCGGTACATGTGATCCGCGTCGACATAACGCTCACTTTGGTGTAAATACCGTTCCCAATAATTTTAGAGGCAAGATTTAATGAGCAAAGTGCTTCGATTACGGGTGCATCGTACTTGTTCTTGGTTTTTCTTGATTTCTCCGCTTCTATCTACTTGAATTTTCTAGAAAATTAACAAGTCATGGCCGTTTTATACTAAGGTTCTCACGTGACCATGCCGTACGGGTCGAACTTGATTTTTTTGATATATTTGTGGTACCTACGGTCAAACTTCATGCAATTTTGGTTTTCGGTTTTTTTTTAATACTCGGTACATTTTCCGTGCGACCCCCGTCTTTGGTAATTACGATATTTTCGTACGCGCGGTGCCCGCGAATGAGTTGAAGATGTCCCGACGTGATTGGTGAGCTTTCAACAGAACAAAATCAATACATTACGTTATGTCCTAACCTTCACGGATGGTACTAGAGACTTTCCTTAAACGGCGGTGTGGGTATAGAAGATCGGTTGTGTGGGCGGCTTCATCGGGAAGCGTCTTGTACGATGTTATGTATAAATTTTGTCGGTTACGAATTTTATTTGATTTAGTATGTATTATGTTACGGTATGATTAGAAAAAAAAAAAAATTGTGCGATAAAGGTACACGGGTTTGCTCGGCCTTAAGCCGTATTTGATGGTCGAGTGCCCGTCACGTCCCTCGGACAATATGGGGCGTGACGAGCGCGCATCAGCCGCTCGAAATTTAGAAGAAAGCTTCTGACAAAAAAGCGAGCATAATAGAGGGCATGGCAAGAGGGCTAGATCTTCGGGTCCGATGAATGAGTATAGAGGTGGGCAGAGACAACAATTTTCCAGACATTCGGGCTATTCTATGACTAGTGCACCTCCGTGGTATTCGAACCGGAGATTTGACGGATCTGCTCGTCCCGGGCCGAGTCGAGCTTTTCGGGATCTCGGTTTAGAGGTGATTCGGGTCGGGCGAGGCCGCCAGGTGCTACGATGTTCCCGAGTGTGGGAATTACATTGGGGTCCGTGTAGATTGGGCGCAAGGGTTCTTATTCGTGTGGTCATCCGAGCCGCTATTATGCGGATTGCCCCTCGGTTAGTGGCGAGAGGTAGGACCCGGCCTTGGGGTCGATGGCCGGATCTTCGACATCTATACGCCCTATGGGGCCGGGTTCACACGCGCGGTGGGCCGTGGTAGGCGGGGGAGAGCCCCCGAGTTCTAGCGGTCCTCGGAAGCGTATTTGTGCTTTGGTGGACGCCGAATCTTGAGTCTTCTCCCGATGTTGTCACAGGTATATTATCGGTACTTTCTCATGATGTATATGCTTTGATAGATCCTGGCTCCACATTGTCATATGTTACTCCATATATTGCGGGTCGGTTTAGAATCAAACCGGACTCGATTAAACCTTTTGAGGTGTTCACACCCGTCGGTGAATCGGTAATAGCTAGTAAGTATATAAAAATTGTGTGATTGTGATTTGCGATCGCCGTACTATGATTGACTTGCATGAGTTAAAAATGGTGGACTTTGATTTTATTATGGGCATGGATTGGTTGGCTTCCTGCTACGCCAATGTTAATTGTAGAATGAAAGTGGTTCGCTTCCAATTTCCAGGAGAACCAGTTTTAGAATGGAAAGGAAATACGGCATCACCAAAAGGTAGGTTTATTTCCTACCTAAAGGCAAGGAAAATGATTGCAAAAGGTTGCATTTATCATCTAGTGCGGGTTCAAGATGTAGAAGCTGAACCGGCAAACTCTTCGGTCGGTTCCCGAGTGTGCGAATTTCCGGATGTGTTCCGGAAGAACTTCGGGCTTTCCTCCCGAGCGGGAGATTGATTTTTTTATTGATGTGTTGCCGGACACTAGGCCTATATCTATTCCTCCCTATAGAATGGCTCCGCACATAATTGAAAGAATTGAAGGAGCAATTGAAAGATTTGCTTGAAAAGGCTTTATTAGGCCTAGTCCATCCCGTGGGGAAGCACCGTCTTGTTTGTCCGAAAGAAAGATGGTTCTTTGAGAATGTGCATCGATTATCGGCAATTGAACAAGGTGACAATCAAGAATAAATATCCTCTTCCAAGGATCGATGACTTGTTCGATCAATTACAAGGTGCCAAATGGTTTTTCAAGATAGATTTGAGATCCGGGTATCATCAAGTGAGGGTTAGGGAAAAAGATATCCCTAAAACAGCTTTCAGAATGAGATATGGCCACTTTGAGTTCCGGGTGATGTCATTTGGGCTAACAAATACACCGGCAGTGTTTATGGATTAAATGAATGATGTGTTCAGGCCCTTTCTAGATTTGTTTGTGATTGTATTCATCGATGACATTTTGGTGTATTTTAGATCCGAGGTACAACATGCGGATCATTTGCGTCTTGTCCTCGAGTTCTTCGGACTCGGAGAGTTATTTGCAAAATTTTCTAAGTGTGAGTTGGTTGAACTCGGTATATTTCTCGGGCACATTGTTTCGCCAGGTGGTATTCGGGTAGATAGCTAAAGATAGAGACCGTAAAGACTTGGCCAAGGCTGACTCCTACGGAGGTACGTAGCTTTTACGGGCTTAGCGAGGTTTTACGGTAGATTTGTTGAAGGTTTTTTCTATTTGCACCACTTACAAAGTTGACCCGAAATCGACAAAGTTTCGATGGACAAATGCTTGTGAACGTAGTTTCCAAGATCTAAAGGACGGTTGACTTCGCCCGCATCACGACACTTGAGAGGGATTGGAAGGTTATGTTGTTTATTGCGACGCTTCGGGCGTTGGGCTAGAGGTTTGTGTATTGATGCAACATGTCAAGGTGATTGCATATGCTTTAGGCGATTCGAAAACATGTGAAAAGGGTATCCAACCCGCTGATCTTGAATTAGCCGCGATGATCCATGCATTAAAGATATGGAGACATTACTTGTATGGTGTTCATGTAGATGTTTGTACGGATCGCGGGAACACCGATATATCTTCAAGCAAAAGTTAAATTTGCGGCGACGGACGATGGTTAGAGTTGTTAAAAGATTATGATGTTGATATTCTATATCACCCGGAAAGGCAAATGTTGTGGGCGCGCTGCCCGCAGATCTATGGGAAGTTTATGTGATGTACAATCAGAGAAACGAGAAATGACTCGTGAGCTCCAGCAGTTAGCTAGTCTAGGAGTTCGAGTAGTGGATTCAGGCAGCAGGGGAACCACCGTTCAGAATTCGGCAGTTTCGTCGCTGGTGGTGGAAGTGAAAGAGCGACAATACGAAGATCCCATGCTAGTGCAGTATAGAGATACACTCCCTCAGAAAGAGAAGTCATCGTTTGAGATTACAGGAGACGGAGTTCTCCGATGTCGAGGCAGGTTATGTGTTCCACAATGTGGCGTTTGCGCCACCAAATATTGAGAGAAGCTCATTATTCCCATTATTCTATCCACCCCGGAGCAACAAAAATCTATAATGATCTTAAATCCATGTATTGGTGGAATGGGATGAAGAAAGATATAGCGGAATTTGTAGCTCAATGTCCCAATTGTCAACAAGTGAAGATCGGGCACCAAAAGTCGGGCGGACCGTTGCAAGCTATAGAAATCCCAACTTGGAAGTGGGAAGTGATTAACATGGATTTCATTACAGGCTTACCCCGTTCTCGACGCAAGTATGATTCCATATGGGTGATTGTGGATAGACTCACTAAGTCAGCTCATTTCTTGCCAGTCAGAACGACGTATGTAGCAGAAGATTATGCAAAGCTTTATGTTAAAGAGATAGTGCGACTTCATAGTGTTCCAGTATCTATTATCTCGGACACGGGTACTCGGTTCTGACTAATTTAAAGTCCTTCCAAGAGGGTTTGGGGACTCATGTAAGCCTTAGCACGGCATTTCATCCCCGGTGATGGGCAAGGCTGAGCGTACCATCACGGAGACTGCGGGATATGTTACGGGCATGCATGCTAGATTTTGGAGGTGGTGGGATGAACATTAGCCACTTGTTGAATTTGCTTACAATAATAGCTATCATTCTAGCATTCGGATGTGCAAGTACGAAGCTTTATATGGGCGAAATTGTAGATCCCCAATTGGGTGGTTTGAAGGGAGAGGCTAAATTTAGGGGCCGAGACTTGGTCCCGACGAAGCCATAGAGAAGTTGACGTATACAAGATCGATTGTTAGCGGCCCAAAGTAATCAAAAATTCCTATGCGGATAATCGTCGAAGGGACCCTAGAGTTCCAAGTTAAGGAGCGGGTATTCTTAAAAGTGTCACCAATGAAAGGCATCATCAGATTTGGCAAAAAGGGGAAGCTTAGTCCCCGGTATGTTGGGCCTTATGAATTTGTGCGCAAAGTGGGCAAAGTAGCTTATGAATTAGATTTCCCTCTTGATTTGGAGTCAGTCCATCCAGTTTTTCATGTCTCGATGCTTCGTAAATGTGTTACAGATCCTACTAGGATCGTCCCATTAAATGATCTTCAAGTAACGGAAAAGTTAGCTCATGATGAAAAACCCATTGCCATATTGGATAGGCAAGTACGGAGGCTTAGAAACAAAGAAGTAGCCTCAGTTAAAGTTTTGTGGAGAAATAATAATCGAGAAGTAGCCTCAGATTTGATAAATGTAACCCTTTGTGATCATTTTCCTTGCCTTTAGATAGGAAATAAACCTACCCTTTGGTGACGCTGTATTTCCTTTCCATTCTAATACTGGTTCTCCCGAAAATTGGAAATGAACCATTTTCATTATACAATCAACATTGTCATAGCAAGGAGCCAACCAATCCATGCCCATAGTAACATCAAAATTCACCATTTTTAACTCATGTAAGTCAATGATAGTACGACGGTCACAAATCACAACTATGCAATTTCTATATATTGACTGAGCTATTACCGCCCACCAACGGGTGTGGACACTCAGAACGGTTTGATCGACTCGGTTTGACTTTAAAGCGGAAAAGCCCGCAATATACGGAGTAACATATGACAATATGGAGCCGGATCTATCAAAGCATATACATCATCGGAAAATACCGATAATATACTGTGAAAACATCGAGAAGACTCGAGATCTTGCGTCATCCCGACGAATCATAAATACGGTCTTGGGGCCCCTTTAGGGCGGAAACTCTCCTACGCCTACTGCCATAGCCGATTGGCGCATGTGAACACAGCCCCATAGGGCTTTGGATGATGAAGGAAACCGGCTTCGACCTTGAAGGGGGGTCCTTTGCCCCCCGAGGGGGGGAAACACCGAATTTTGGCACCGGGCCCACCACCCCGAAAAAAACC
>NW_026723649.1:0-5859 GCF_029784015.1 Lycium ferocissimum
CTTGTCAAGTTGGCTATCAAATAATGTCGTGACCCTTCCGTTTCTTGGTTTCCCCCAAAAAGGGATGCATACCCCTCAAATTGGGTGAGTGCATACTTTGCTTTCAAGGCATCCGAGAGTCGTTAGTAACGAAGATCCTCTCGCTTTGCAATTTCCATTCTAAGAACTCTTCCGGAATTCGCTCCTTCAACTTGGGAAGTTCCAATTTGATAGTATGTAAGTTGCGGTCTTGACCTCCTCCCTATCTTCGTACCCTTGCCATCTCGCTCGGTTATCATGTCCTTGCCATCTAGTACGTCATCATCCCGCCATCTACCCCGCTCCTCATAGGGTTTACCCTAAAACCTCATCGCCTCCCTCATCCCCTTGGGCATCATACCTATGTCTCTCCATACCGTGGCTTTCTGTAATACCTCGTACTTTCATACTAAATCATATCGGTAATATCCCATAAATCAGTTAGATGTGAACGTATGAAGCAGTATAAAGATCATATTTTAGCTATATGAATCCATTCGTGATAAATAATGCTTTTGAAGTCAACCAAAAAGTGAAGTCAAGGCCCACTAAATTAGTTCTAAGTACGGAGACAGGTTGTACTTATGGGCGAGTTTTCAAGTGACGTTAGGAATTTGAGAAAAACTCAAAACATGAAAGTTGTAGGCCTTTGAAATACCTTTCCAACCATATATTATGAGCCCAAAACGGGAGCCTCCGTGCTAGAAGTTATACCGTTTTACTCGCGCGAAGTACATTTCGCGCGCGATGAGCTGCGCACCGCAGGAAGCAGCATTCTTCGGGCCGCGCGATCACCTGCGCGAAGTATATTTCAGCTGCGTGATCACGCACCGAGCAGTGTTACTGCCTTCGCTGCGCGATCACACCGCGCGAATGCCTCTTTTGCGCGATCGATCGCCCGACTACGACGTTTTAAGAGACAAATTTCGTTATGTTCATTCCCACTTCGTTTTAAACCAATTTTTCTGAGGTAAAGAACCTAAAGAAGTCACTCCAAGCCCTAAGGACTAAGCTCTTCTCTCCCAACCTTCAAGAAACTTTAAGGTAAGGCTATTCCATGTACAATCCAAGTTAATTCCAACATACGTTCATGATCATTAAGCAAGAATCCATCATTCTAACATAGGGTTTTCAAGAAAACCCATCTCAAGTTCAAGAATTCAAGATTTTAGAAATCCTCTTCAAAGCTCAAGTCTTTAATTCAAGTTTTGGAGCGACTAAGGTATGTAGAGTTACTATCTACGTGTGGGAACATCATTGTTTCTCCCCCACGCCTCATAATCTATAAATTATGATTCTCTATTAAGACTAGGGTTTCTATACCATGCTCATGATAACCCTAGGTCCATGTCTATGACTATATTATGTTTGAGTTGCTATTATTCTATCATCGTGTTCTTGATACTCATTATGATTATTGAGAATCTGTCCGTAATCTATGAAAACCCATATCTTGTGTTCATGGGTTTGCATGTTTTGAATAAAAATGCTTATTTCATGAATATCTTATATGTCTACAAGTTTTCACGCAATTGTATTTTATAACTATGTTCATACCATGACTCAAGATACATACATGCTAAATACAAGTTATTTTATGAAACCATGTTTACAAGTTATTTCATGAAACCATGTTTACAAGTTATTTCGTGAAATCATGTTACAAAGATAAGCACAAGTTAATTCACGAAAATCATGGGCTTCTTAGCCAATTATATCATGTTCATGTTTTGGGGTGCACGAATTAAGAGAGCTCGAGATAGGCCCGAAACTACGTAGCCACCGTAGGAAAAGGATCGCTCGCCCACGCAGGGACGATACCTTAATTTTAATCGAATGGATCCACTGTGCACGTTACACACCTTATGCACGTGCAAGGTATGGGGGCTGCTGGTCCGGCGCAGGTACTCCGCGTACCCACGTGGTCAGTATCATGTTGTCGGTTTATGAAATGCTCTCCTACTTATCATGTTTTACTTATGTTATATATATATGTACTCGTACTCGTATGCTCATGTTCATGTATCCCGAGTTTTCGATTTCATGTCTTATCATGTTATTTCATGTCGCCTGCTTTACGTTCGAAGAGACATTCTGGGTGCGTTGATGGGACGTCTCCTTTATTGCTCCGGGGGCTGCATTTCACGATGCGGGTACGTAATTACGGACGCCGCGTACGCCGCAGATTTGCTCGTATCACCCTCATTGGTGAGCTCCCATCTCATTCGGGGGTTTAGTAACTTTTGTTTTATAATTAGTTATGCATCTAAGGTATCGCTGGGGCCTTGTCCGGCAACGTGTTTTACCGAGTCGGACTCATGATAGAGGTTTCATAGACTAGACAAGTCGGTTATGTTATGTCGTACTTTCGGAGTCGTATAGCCATTTTGGCCTATTCATGTTATTTCCGCACTACCATGTTTAAACAAGCATTTTTATTAAGCATTATGACTTACTACGTTTTATAAAGGCTCATCATGCATTCACGTTATATTCCGCTCATGTTATGCCTCATGATGATTCGAAAGCCATGGTTCGCTCGGTCACATGCAAGAAGGCACCGAGTGCCGTGTTTCGCCCGAGCCATGGTTCGGGGCGTGACGAGGGCTCCTCCCACCATCTGCTCCGCTCATACGCCTTAACTTCTTCATAAGTAGGTGGTGTTGGACCGGGAATGGTTCCGAGGTTAAGTTTTGTAGTGTTGGTGCATTTGGGTTTGTGTGGCAAACAATTGGTGGAGTATTTCATGCACGGTCGTGATGTGTGGTGGACGTTCCTCTCGGCGTATTGGTATAATTGGGGTTGGTTAAGGGGGCCAGTTCGCATATATCCCGAGGCGTTAGCATTTGGATTAGTAGGGGGTTGAATGGATGAGGAAAGATTGAGGTTAGCTTGGGGATAGTATAATGCGCATTTGTCCGGGTTATAGTTGGTGAGGTGTTCGGAGTTCTCCTACTCAATGTCATCTCCAACATTCACATCCGCATCTTTTTTGATTGGAGTGCCCAACCTACTAGTTTGCTCCACATTTGCCAACCTAACATTGATACATCCCGCATCCGCCCTCATTGCACTCATCTCCGTGGTCAACCTTGCAAACTCCCTAAGTAAGAGAGCCATTGAGTCCTCTCCATCATGAGATTGTCCTCCAGAATTAGTCATGGTACCTACAAAAATCAACAAACAATATTAGTAGTAAAGTTCCTCGCGTTGCTCGTATTTAACTCTCAAAGTTTACCACTCAACCTAGTGCTTCGGCCAAGGTTGGGAAAATGAAACCACTTGTCTAATCAAGCCTCACGATTCTAAGCTTTGTAAAAGAATGGATTCTTGTGTTAGGAATGACAAGACGACTCAAAACAAACCAGACAAGACGATAAATGTTCAAGAAATAAAACGAGAAAAGGGCTTGAAGAAAATGGTACGAAATATATTCGGACTCAAGAACTAATTTAACAATCAAGTAAGAACAATTACTAATTGTTAATTAGTTAGAAGAATCAAAGAAAAGAAACTAGAAGAAGAGACAAACCTTGAAGAAGAAAGAATTTTTATTTTTATTTTTTTTATCTTGGGGGCTGGAAAAAAAAACGGAAAGAATTTGGTCGAACAGGAAGAAAAAGCGGATCGAAACGGGGCCAGCGAGCAAAAACGAAGCTCGAAATTGTCCTTCATGCGGGCTCGGTCGCAGCCCGGGCACAGGCAGGTGCGTGGGGGAGGGCTGACGTCAGCGCGCGTCAGATTTTTTTTTTTTTTGAAATTTCAGATTTTGCTAATTTGAGGGCCTACCAACTTAGTATTTCTTTTTCTTTTTTTCTTTTGGCCCATAAATACTTTTGACTTGAACACTTTTTGGATTAAACACACCTTTCGAGATTTTCTTTTCTATGAAGATTTGAAGTTTTTTCAAGAGCAGCAAGAACTTCAAATTTCCATTCACCTTCAAATCAACTCCAAAAATTCTCAAAATTCGAATCTAGGTTCCCCTCTACTAATAAAAACAAACCCAATAATTTTCAAACCTTAATTTCTTCTTCTTCTCCAAGACCACCTTCAAGTTCTTCCACCTTCAAACTCCATTAATGGTGGATGACTCAAAAATGATCCAATTAACTTGAAACTTTGAATTTGGACTCAAATAACACTAGGGAACAAGAATCTAGTGTCAAATCAACCAAACAAACACACTTTTTTTTTTTTTTTTTTTTTTTTTAGAAACAAGGATGAAGAATTAATGGAACAATTCTTCTACCAAGCTCTTGGTACCAAATGATAAGATTCCTAATGGAAACTCTAGAAATTCAAAGAGGAATTAAAATCAAGGAATTAAGATAAAAGCAAGACCCAATTAGTAAATGAATTATAGGCAAATATAGGTATGTTAAACCTAAATCCTCCTAATTGATTCCTACTAATGAACCTGTACTAATTGATAATCAACAAGGAAGACTCAATGAATCCACAAATGAGCAATTCAATGTAGAAAACCAAGGACAAGAGTTTTAGATTACCAACCAAAAATCTACACAACTAGTCACTAAGATAATCTCTAATGAACTAACTAACTAAACAAACTATCACTCATAAGAGGTTTTTCTTCAATAATCAAGCTAAAAACTAATGAAATGACTAAGGCAACTATATATAGTCCTGTCTTTTGCAACTAAGGTCCAAAAGTGACCTTTTGCAAAATTAGCCACAAGTTGGCCGAAAATAGCCAACATTGGCCCTTCAATATTTGCACTTCTAGCCACTTTTTATGGCTTCCTTCTATGCCTTCCTTCAACATCCTCCTCACAATCTCCACACATTAATTTCTTGAGAGGTGTTCTTCGTGACTTCCAATGCCCCTATCTTCATAAACATCACTTGCAAGTCTTGGAGTTCCTTGGCTTGGCTACGAGTGAATGGCCTTGAAGGAATGGTGCCTGTTGGTATCGTATCAAGTAATGCGAAGGTTTGGGGGATTTCTGAATTGGTGGGTTTTGGTCTTGTATGATGTTGAAGCTGACTTTTAAGTCTTGTGATTCTGGAGTTGAAGAGCAATTTTATTTAGTTTGATTTGCCCTTTTCAAGTTTTTGAGTGTTAGAAAGAACCCTTGTAGAGAGTTTGCCGATGCTGCCGACTTTGTTTTCATTTTTGTTGGCACGAGGTTATATGTTTTTATGGCTATTGTTAGTAAATCATATCTTATGGCTAGGGCGGGTGCAAAATGTAAATGACCGGCTAATTCTGATTTTTTCCCTTAAATTTTTTTAAGATTAAAAAAAATGTTAGTGGGAGGGGGCATATATAATATATATTAATATTTGAGATAAAAGATGACGATTTGGGCTCTATCAACCGAAACGTAAATTAAGGACATATATAAGATCACTAGTATTCTATTAGGAGTATAATTGATTTTTTCCCTTCTCAGAATTGTGTAAGTTACACATCACTTTAATACAACAAAGGAAAATTATGCGGAATAGTAGAAAAAACTTTCAACGAGAGAGAGGAGGCGGAGGACGTTAGCTCGTAGGCTATTTCCCTCGGCGCGCAATAGCAAGGTTGCGATTGGATCGACGATGGCCCGACGACGTACATCCAAGACAGCCCAACCTTCGCAGAGACCTTCGGTTACTGTCGGCCGACCTGAATCTGATAATTACTTAAGCCGCTAACATTTGGAAGTTTACCGCAAAAGTTTCAAACTATCAACGGTGAACAGATGATAAGCAAAATTTGTCCAATGGCCGGTTCAGACAATGGGACTTGTTTTCCCTCAAAGTTCAATTAAATCTACTTCACCTTTCCAACTCATTCACATTGATCTATGGGGTCCTTTCCCTACTCAA
>NW_026723650.1:0-5237 GCF_029784015.1 Lycium ferocissimum
GCAAATGGATGTTTTGATTTAACTACATATTTTGATACTTTATATTATGTCTATTTTCCCAGTTTTTTTCCCTATGGTTCTTTTCCTTACATACTCGACATATTCCAAACCCCCCCTTTTTCCTCGGGGGCGTTCCTCCCGGTGGTCCTCGGTGGAAGGATACAGAAAAAAATTTTCCCGAGGGGAGCTCCATTTGCCCCGGGGCCCCCCGGGTCGAGTTTTTGTTGGAGATACCCGATCATGTTGAGATTTTGCGAGCAGTCATGTGCACGGGTCTGTTTATAACCCGTCGTTTTATTAGATGGATTTCGATTTTGTACGTTCGCAAGTTTGTTTTGATTTGAAATAGTATTTATGTTTGGCGGGCCCAGGAACAGATTACGATGCGGGGGTTCGCTGGGCCCCGGAAAAGGGGTTTTGGGTGCCCCCCCCCCTATGGGAAAATTTGGGGTGTGACAAAATGACTGGGAAAGGAGAAGAGAAACGCCCCCCCGTTTATTCAAACCCCCCAAAAAAGGTTAAGGAACGTCGACGATATAAGGTAGATGTTTTAAATTTTTATACTTTTGGCCCTGGGCAGGTTGTTAACATGGATGTCCCTGGAGGCAATGAATTGTGGGTTGTTGTGCCGGTTTGTAGTGTAAAATTAAAAGGGGAAACTGGGGAAATTTTTTCTAGAATCGGTGTCAAAATTCGAGGACGAATGTTCCAAAAGGGAAGAAGTTCCCCCGAAAATTTCCCGTACTTGACCCGGGGGAACCGAAGGGGAGGTATGGTGTTTTAAAGGGTCGATGGCAAAATTTGTTTAAATTGTTGGGGAGTTTTTCCCTGGCGTATTGACTATACGCCCCGTAAATGTTTTACACCGATAGGCAATCGTCCTCCCCCCTTGAAAATCTCAACTTTTTTTAAAGTAAATGTTTAAAAAATGCCCCGGAGGACCCCCGTAAAGGTTCCGAGTAAGGGGGCGAAAGTGCCATGCCCCTTTCCCCCAACTTTTTTTTTTTAAGCAAACACGATCCGGAGGACGGCCGAAAACCAACACCCCCCGAAACCGGGTTTTCGCCCCCGCTCCCCCACGGAATTCATTAAACATCATTTTGGGAGTTTTTAAAAAGGGGGACTTAGGCATCTTTTTAACATTCTCCATTCATACAACTCAAGAGACTTCTAAACTTTTAAAAATTCCCCACGAAAACTAAGGAGATCAAGGATCAATAACAAGTTTTGGGGGGAGAATCAAGTTTAAGAACTCCATTAAAGCTAAAGTCAAAAAATTTCCCAAAATGGAACTAGGGTTTTGGCTAATTGAAGTATTTCAACCTAAGACCGTTAACCATCTCCAAGGTAAGTTTCATGAATTTTACATCCCCTTAAGTTTTATTGAGTTAAGATTTGGGATTGAAAGAACAACAAATCTTAAAGGAGAATAAGCCATTAGTGATTAGTAGTGATAATCATGAAATGAATATGTGGATGATATAAATATGTTTAAAGCCTAAGAACATAAAATGAGATTGGATACGAAAGATTACGACGATGGATTTTTAGTCTGATTGGGGGAAATTTAGTAGATTATGAAATAAATAAGAGAATAATAGTTGTTGAACAATTTTGGATGAAATAATTTTGGGGAGTTGATATGGAATATTGGCGGAAAGTATTTTAAAAAAAGGAAAAAGCGTCATTTTTTTTACCCTTTAAAAAAGTCCCTTTTGTAATTGATTAGCTAATGACGATACAACCCTTTAAGGGAAAAAGGGGTTAAGGGGGAGAGAAGTTGCAAAGTAATTAAACGACAAAGGTATGGAGGCATTACCCCCCTTCTAAGGCATGAATTTATGATGATTTTTCCCCCCCTTGAAATTCCCCGTTCAGAATGAAAAACTAAGTTCATGAAGACGAGACGGGACAAGAAAAATTTGAAGCGATAACATTTTAAGACCAAGATAATGTTCTTACGAAATCAATAATGATATAATCCCTTGGCATTCCTTCTTATATGTACTCACCTTAAACCTAAATCCCCCCCAAGATATGACTTATGCATTCCATAATATGACGGGGTTTAACCCCCAGTCCCCCCGAAAAAGTACCCAAGCGTAACGTAGTATAGTATATCCTGGGATCTAAATTTTGGTAACATTGTGATAAGCCACGATATGTCTATGAAATGAATGTTAATGATAAAGTATATGAAATTTCATGGTAGTGTGATAATAATTCCACCGCCCTAATTGGGGACACGCACCAAAGGGGTACAATCACCCAGGAAAGGGCGTACAACCCCAAATGGCGTGGGAAGGACCCGACGCGGTAACGATGTGATGATGTTGATTGAGTGACGATCTTGCTTTAGATAATGCTGGATTTTTTATATATAGTTGTACGAAAAGGTCCCTTTTGGGACAAAGGGTTTTCCTCTCTTGATTTTGATCTCCGAAAGTTTTTTATCCCGCCACATCTCGCCCAAAGTTAAAGGGGGTCCCTTTTTTGGGGCCGTGTTCATGCCCCGTAGGGGGGGAGCTCCCATTGGTGGCCCGGTTTGGAGCCCCCTCTCCGATCTATTGATTATTCTTTTTTAATATTTGTATATTATATTTTTGGGAGACGGGGGCCCGTCCCGTCCATATGTTTAGTATTATGGGTCGAGATACGCTGTGGGAAATGGGGCCGGGTCTCCCGATATTCATGTATAGTACGTATAGCATAAATATCTTTTGTTAAAAGAGTTGTGTTTATAAAAGGATTATGTTTTGGATGAGATATTTTTATGAAAATGGGCGTTTGAATAAAAATAATAAAGATAGGGGTTTTCGGGGGTTTGCCCCGGAGCCGTGGGGCCCGTAGTTCGGGTCGTGACATACCCTTTCTCCTTTGCTATCATGTGTCACGTTCATTGAAAAACCCCGTTGTAAACTCAACCCCTTAATTGAAAAATTTTGCTACCCTTTTATAATCCCCTTTTTAAGTTACTTTTACCACTCTTTATCATATCTTCCATTTTATAAGCACCCACCCCGATGTTATTATAAAATTTCGCCAATAATTTCACACCCTCAAATACCATCTTGGCCATCCGTTTGCCCTTTTCCCTTCGATTCCCTAACTTGTTTAAAAGGGATCCCCTTTAAGTTGTATTCACTTAAACGTTTTGGTACGTTGTTTCATCCTACATTGCATTTTTATCCGTTTCCCCTCTTTGGGTGTACTTATTCATTATCTATTTATACCCCCTTTATGCCTCCTTTCCCAATTTTAAAATTTCCCCATGACCCTTTTTTCCTCATTTGATATAGGCCATTCAAGTTTCCTTATCCATCAAAATCAAATTACCCTGTAAAACCCCAAACCCAAACCTAGGCCCAGAATTCTTGATGTATAGTACAAAATCAAAAGATGATTTTATGGAAAAAAAATTAAGTGAATTTATCCAAAGCCACTTCCATTTATTCCAATCTTAGTAGGCTTATATGTTTAAATTCTCTTTTAGCACTTACATTCGATAAAAAGTGTCCCAAGTTTTCCTATAACACTATCTTTATCCCAACGGATATCATGCTTTTTTGTAAACCCTAACGTTGTTCCCTAAATCCCAAAATTTTTGTCGTTTTTGGTTTCCTATTTTCGAGGTGAGGTCACATATACGCGACTTTTTTATCCCCTACTCTTTTCCCTTGTTGTATATCCAATCAACTTCTAACTTACTCAAAATCATATCAAATTGCCCTTTAAAAGTGGTTTTGTCTTATCATTTTTTTACTACGCCTTAAGTTTGTAGCGATATTTCCCTTTTGTCCCTGTGAGTGCTTCCTAGTATTCCTTTTTTATTTCTCCGGTCTATGTCCATCTTTTTTTGTGTGCACAATCTCTGTCCTTCCATATCCTTCGAAAACACCCCGGGGACACAACCCCTTTTCCTTTTCAAAATGTATTATGTTTTTCTCATTTTTTTTCTTTCATCCCAAAATTTGCATTACGCTTGTTGCTCATCTTTTTTAGGTCGGTTTTTACAATTCGTGCAATTTCTCTTTTCAGCTATACAAATCATAACACATTTAACCGTAATCCCCTCATTTTCCTCTTATCTTCCTCTTTCTATTGGGCCCCCCTTTCTTCGTCCGCTTTTCCCTTTTTTTACCCTTTATCTCTTTCAACTTTCCCCAAGGGGCCCCAATCCTTCTTATTCGCCCACATTTGCTTTTTTTCAAGTCACATCGCATTCTTGCCCCCCGGTAGGCCCTTTTTTTCTTTGCAATCCCTTTGGGTACCATTACATCCTTTGGGGGCCCCTTATAACGTAACACTTTTTAAAGGATTCATGATTCTTACTATAGTTTTAATTTCACTGGAATGGGCGTATTTTTTACCCTTTTTGGTGATCTTTCTTTATCTCAAAGCTTTTTATAATACCTTCTAATTTTTCTTTCTTCCTCCCGTATTTTTATCTCAATTTTACTATTACTCTTTTTAATTGTAAACTCGCTAATTTTTCCCTACTTATCGGGTTTACTTGGCACACCCGTCTTATTAGGGGGTGATGGCACCCACCCAAGGGGGCGAACCTCGACTTTCCGCTACGAATCACGCCAAACTTTTTTAAAAAAAATGAGATAAAATACATAAAAATTTTTTAAAAATTCTTTTGTAGCCTTTTGAAAAATCATAATTTTACAAAAACATTACGTAACACACCCAAATCCCAGGAGCCCTACGACCGACAAAATCCCACGACGTTCGCAAAGTTCTAACAAAATCCGAAATCATAACAAACAAACCGACTTTGGCACCCTGGGAGAAGGAGGGCCCCTCGGCCCCCCTATAATAACTTCGGCTCATCCCGGGGGTACCGGGGCTGAAACGCGCCCCCCAAGACAAAGGGGGGCGGAAAAAGCCGAGATGTAAGGACATGAAAAAGAACCCCAACGAGACAACAGACAAAAGATAAGTACATTACTCAAAATACCGACGCTTTTTTTTCGAAACAAACGACTACCCCCTTTTAACGGAAAAAATAAGGTAAGTGAGTCCCGAGCACTAAAATGTTATTTTACAATTACGATCGTGCGAGGGGGGGAAAAATGAGCGACCTGATGTCCCCTTGGACGGAGTGCAAAAAGTACGGAAATTCGACGAGGGCATATATCGGACGGTATCAAACGTACGATGCTAAGATGATGTTATATGGGCTCGAACGTTAAACATATCGAAATTGAACGGGCGTACGGCGTGGGGAC
>NW_026723651.1:0-5714 GCF_029784015.1 Lycium ferocissimum
AACTTCTATTTATACGAACCAAAGTTCCGGGGCGGGTGAGACCCGGGGGCGTGTCGAGGGTCCGTCGCGGCGAGGGTCCGTCGACTTGCTTCATCTACTTACACCTGAGAATCTCTGATTGCAGAAACATGTGGATGGTCATGTCGACGGTCCCGTTGACGGTCCGTCAACTTGTCCGTCGACTTGCGCCTACAGGTTTCAGTCTGCAGAAACATATTGACGATGCGGTGAAGCGGTCGAGTCGGCATGTTGACAGCCCGTCGGCAATAGTGACCCAGTGTCTGCGATTTTCACCGAATCCCGTTGATTGCGTCGATTCGGCTTGTTCAACTTCTAACCTCGTAAATCACACCGGGGAATACCTGCGCACGGTACAGCTGTATTCGATATTCTGTTACCTTGACTTTCTCGACAAGTTTTCTCTGTTTTCCTCAAACGCCTTTGGAATCTTAATTAGAATAATTAAGTATCCCTTCTTACTAGTAGGGACATCTTATACACCTTAACTTACGTTGGCCTATTCACCGCACAACGACATGAAATTTTCCGAGGTGTAACACACATACAATATTTTGAGATGTGTTCATTTTGTAAATATAGTTAAACTGGTATTCAGATTGTGATGTGATATTTTTCTTTTCCAAAAACTGTGTTGCTTTATATAGTTAAAGGAAGCAAAAACAGTTACTCCTACAGTTACTCCATTTTGAAATAAATAGAGTAGTTGTTGCACCGATTGGAGTGTAAATTGGATGAATATAGTCAGTTTTTTTATTTGCGCTTTTTTTTTTCTCATTAAGCAAAAACAGTTACCACATTTTGAATTGCAATAACTGTTGCACTGATTGGAGTGTTGTTGGATAAATATAGTCAGTTTTTCGTCTATTTTTTCTTTTTAGTTTTGGAAAATCTTTGCCTTATCACCTACCTACAAATACTATATATTTGTTGGAAAAATAAATAAATCATACTCTACCTGATAGGCCGAGTTTTGAATTATCAGGCAGACCTTTGAATAAAAAGTTTACCTTAAGGCAGTGGTTTAGCATAAACTCTGCCCAATAAAGGAAGAATTACACCTAGACAGTCAATTGATTTTTTCTCTAATGAATCTTCGCTTTATGCAGGAATTTAAACAAAATGGCTCAAACCTGCATTTACACAGCCTTTAATGGCAAATGGAATGCCACCTGCAAATATGTCGATCATGAGATCAAGCTAATACTTGTCAACGGTGGTGTAACCTTCAAAGAATTCACTAAGCAGATTTTTGAGACAAATACTCAGCAGAAAGAGGCCATCATATGGTTTGACACTACTGAGAAAACATCCAAAGAAATGCGGGTAACAAACGACAGCGAGCTTAAAACTTTCTTGTATTTGCTCATAAAGAACAACAACTTCAGGAATTCGTGGTTCATAATAGAGTCAATACAAGTGATGCAGAACAAAACACATTGCAACCACATTATAACAACATTGTGCAAAGGAAGGAATGGCAAACCATAGAAGAAATTGACAGACAACTGTGCATTACTTATGAAGAAAACATGTCTGTAAATGAGATTGATGAGGAACAAACCAGCCCTAGTGAACAGAATTTTGCAATGCCACATTATTTGAATGAAATACTAACTCAAAACCCAACACTTCAAACACCACAAAGAGAACCACCTAACATTCCCCAACTTGAAAACAATGACCAACACAGTTCCCAACATCAAATTTCAATGGATATTTTATTGCTTACTCCAAGCCCAAGAGTTGAAGAAAACACAAATACAGCCATCCAATCAAAGAAAGATAATAAAGAGGAAGAGAAAAGAAACACAGTTGTTCCATTGATTTCATCACTTTTGACATGAGGAATGCAACATCTAAAGTTATATCTGACTACATAAACCCTAGTATGCCATACACTGCAAGAGATAACCCCAAAATTTGTGATTGAAGAAATGAGGAGAAGATATGGCCTGCACATCGATTACCACAAAGCATGGCGTTCCCTCCAACACGCTTACGATGAGATAAGAGGTAGCATAGAAAATAACTGCAAATTGTTACCACAATATCTTCACATGATGAAAGAGAAAAATCCTGGCACATTTTATAACATCAGATGTGACAATAAAAATAAGTTTATGTATGCTTTTTTTGCTTATGGAGCAGCCACTGAAGGTTAGAAACACTGCAGACCAATAATGATGGTGGATGCAACATTCTTGAAATTGAACTACTGTGGTGTTCTCATGATAGTAGTAGCAAAGTATGTTAACAACAACATATTCCCTCTGGCATTTGGAATTACATATTCTGAGAACAATGAATCCTACAAGTGGTTCATCAAACACTTAAAGATAGTGTTTGACATGTGGAAAGACCTGTCAATTCTTTCTGATCGGCACTCAGTAATTGTGAATGCAATCAAAGAAGTGTATCCAAATTGCCAGCATGGAATATGCATCTACCATATAGAGAAAAACTTGAAGAAATATTTCTCATTTGAAGTGATTATAGCACTATTCCACAATGTAACAACTACATACAAACAGACATATTTTCATACCTACATGTCACAAATATAAGAAATTGACCCAAAAGCTGCAAAATCCATAGAAGAAGAACTACCTAAAAGATGGGCTTGTTCGTTTCACACCAACAGGCATTACAACATGCTCACAATAAATAATGTAGGGACAATGAATTCATTGTTGAGGAAAGCAAGGGAGATACCAATATTAGCATGTATGGACTACATACAAAACAAGCTTCAAAATTGGTTTTACCAGAGAAGATTGGATGCAGCAGGACCGTCCCGTGACTAACGTGTTGGGCTGAATTATTCTGCTTGAAAGGATAAGTAAAGGATTCACAATGAAAGTAAGTGTACTTTACCAAAATAACACATTACTTAAGTTAGGCCGTAAGGCAGAATTTTACATTCCAAAAGTGTCACGCCCCAAATCTAGAGTGGCGTGACTGGCACTCGATGCCAACCTAGGCCTGAGCGAACTACTCTAAATCTGAAACTCAGGGAGTAAACCCCAACTTAAACCAATAAGGCGTACCTGCACATAAACAATACTAACAAGCCGGGGAGGATATAATCTGGATACGTATATATACTGACCATCTCGTCTGAACTGGGCACACACACTCAAAATATAAATACATAACTGAGCAAGCCGACGAGGCTGCCATGTATGTTGTACAACAAAATGAGAGCCGAAAAGGATACACAACATCCCCAACAACGTATAACTGTCTACAGACCTATAGGAAAAATGAGCTGTAGAAAGGACAGGACATGGCCCCGTCAGACCCATATATGTCAAAATAGCATGCCACAAAGGGACTGCAGCTCCGGACCAAGTGGAGCTCACTGACTGCGGCTGAGTGGAAGGCCTACTGAGCTGGATCATCTGTCCGACTACCTGGACCTGCAGGCATGAATGTAGCTCCCTCAGACAAAGGGACGTCAGTATGAATAATGTACTGAATATGTAAGGCAAGATAATAACTGAAATGAAATAACAAGCTATACTCTGGATATTTCAAGAAAGCATCTGGAGGTACTCTACCTGGGTTGCCTTTTATCTGAGGTAAGATTACATAACTCTATAGATAAAACTTCGTGATCCGAAGGTCAGGCATAGATAACTCCATGACTCATTGTTATATCCCGTGTTTTTGCACGTTCGGGAAATTTGGACATAATTGCGATTTGTAAGAATAAGGCCATGCTTTGATTTTATGTGGTGTGTATGTTGTTACTTATGGAAAATATTGACACGAGAACATTGGAGAAGACCAAGGGCAAAATTGAAATCTTGGAAATTTGTTTCGGAAATTTACAAAATGTGATTCATTAGTAATTGGGCCAAAAAAAAAAAGGAAAAAAATGAGGCCCAAAAGTGGGGAGCTTGGCCGGCCATATGCTAGCCCAAGCCCATGGATTTCATTAATTATCCATGGGATAATTAATATAAGGGACCATTATGTATAGAAACTTCAAGAAAACAAAAGAAAAATCAAGAATAAAAAGAGAGAAAAAACGGCCAAGAGAGAAGAAAGAAAGAAAGGAAGAAAAAAAATTCTTGAGCTTCAATCTTGATTCAAAAATCTTATTCTTCTTGAATTAGTAACAAGTTCAAGACGCTCTTCAACGTGGTATAATTGGTTTGGAAAAAATCCCGCGTTTGCGGCAAGTGAAATTTGGAGAAAAGGTAAGAATTCTATGTTTTATGTTATGGAATAGGTTCACATGTTATAGTGGTTAGAGTGGCATGAAGATTATGGAATTAGATGTGTGTGTGTGTGTGCATGGCGTGTGTGAAAGGTGTGTATGGCCGTGTATATATATGTGTTGCATGGCTATGATGAATTGAATTTTGTATTGTGTTTTAGTTGTGGTTATGATGGAATTCATATTAGAAATGAAATTGATGAAAGTTGGAAATGTGGAATATGGCCGTGTGGTGCAAGAAAGTGAATTGGAAATGAATTAATTTTCATTTAGTTGTTAGTTGTGTTGTTGTGATGTTTGTGATGAAAAGAAAGGTTTAATGAACCAAGTTGGTGTTGAAGTTGGTTGTATGTTGTATGAGAAATTCATGTGAATTTTTATATAGTTTATATAATTATGAAAGTAAGATTTTAGATGTAAATTATGTTCGCCGCCTCGGCTTGACCCGAGGTGGGCCCGCAAGTCCCGAGACTTCCCTTATTTGGTTTGTCTGACTCACTTTCGTACGATAGAAAAAAGGAAAGCGTACGCTTATGACTCTAAGGTGCGTTTGAAATGTCTTATTATGTTATTTGAACGCTCATCCCAGCGAGCGCTACTATATTTTCCGAAAATAACTTACGATACGTTTTTGAAAAAAAATTTGATAACTAAAAATCCGTAATTTTGATATATTGGTTCTGGTTAACTGGAAATCTATTTTGAGCCTCCGGGTCAATGTATAAGTATATGACATTATGTGTTGAGTCTTGAGACTTACTTTTAATATGCGTATGATTTACGCACTACTGTTTCGTGCCGATTATTATGAATTCGTTCGCCGGTGCCTGGGTCGGTTTGTGATCGTGCGCTTTGTGATCCATTCGAGCGGCATGATGTGTTACGGTTTCCCGACCTCTCCACAGGGCCGGTTACCGTTTATGGTGTTATGATGTGATATGGCGTCGATCCGCCTACGATGATTTGATGTGTGTGATATTATGATGTGTTCGGAGAGATGTACGGAGATTTGAAACTTCGGAGTATGATGTGTTGTGGCACCCGGGGTGGGGGGTGACCACGTTGAAACCATGATGATTTTATTTGCTTTTCCACATTTGCTTCCCCTTTTGTCTTATTCATTTGCTTTTCTATCCCCGACTCCGGTTAGATTTTATTCGTTCGTTTACATACTCACTTTTTCCCCCCGCCCCTTTCTTCGGGGGCCCCTTTCTGCCGCGGGACGGGGGGCCGGTTTGGGGGATTCCCCCGGGTTTGGCTCCCTTCCTATTTTGATGTCCCGTCCGGGGCCCCTCGGGGATATATGTTTTGCTATCCTCCATTTTTTTATTTTTCGGGAGGCGGGGCCCTCCCGTCTTGTTCGTTGTTTTGTTTGCCATGTCGTAGAGGCCGGTTATTTGTGGGTCGGGGGGGTTTTTCCCTAGTGATCTTTTTGCCCCAAACGGCCCCTATGCTACTATGGCCCCTT
>NW_026723652.1:0-15635 GCF_029784015.1 Lycium ferocissimum
AATTCATAGAACAACATCAATAACAATGTACTTCACATTTTACAAGGTAAATAAATTTATTTTGATCCAAAATTCTCTTCAAATCTCCTTCCATAATTCACACACCAACACACGAATTTATCAGACTATTCCCTCCGTGCTAATCCGTTAAAATTCTAAATAAACTCGTTAACAATGAAAAGGAACCGTATTCATACCTTAAGTATGCAGCCCCCACGTTATCACTCTTCTCCTTGGTTGATTTTTAGCTCAAATTGAAGACAATGCAACAGCACAACACTTTTTCTCTTCATGGGCTTCGGAATCTCGGGGCTCGTATTTTGGTCAAAATTGGGTTTTTTCTCTCCAAGGCTCTTCTCTCTCTCTTTCCAGAATTTTTCTGGTGTTCTTGGTCTGAAAAATGAGAGGCAAGGGCTGAAATTTCACTTAAATAGGCATGGGTCATGGGCCTAACCCGATTGGGCCCGATTTGGGCCTAGCCCACTGACCTTTCCGCCTTAAAACGTCCATATCTCCTTATCCCGATGTCACTTGTGAGCTCACGACATATGGTTGGAAATTTAATTCAATTATCTACAACTTCTATCTTTGGTATTTTTCCAAATTCCAAACTTATAATACCGTCGCCCCTCGAAGTCGCATCACCCGAAAACGTTACTTAAAAATATTTGCTTGGAGGACTTCCACTTTGATTTGGTTCAAGGTCCTTCTTGAGTTATGTTTAACTTCACATATGTGATTCATATAAATTGTCGCATGTCCCAAAAAAAATCTCAATGTGTGGGCCCCAATTTTCGGCTTGCGAATAATCCGACGTACAAAAATACGAAATATAATACGTCAACGTGAGTTTAAATTATGAAGCAACAACATGATTGTCAATTTTTAAGCACGTTAATAAGGACCTTCCAATTGGTTGGAGCTGCTAGAAGAAAATAATTTTTGTGATCACTTATTCATGGTCTTCCATTTTAGCTTGCCTTGGCCGATGGCTCCTTTGGTTTTCTCCAAGTTTCTTGAATTTTCTAAGGGTGAGAATGATGAAGATGATTTAATTAGTCACCTTCTAATCACATATATAAAACATCCATGTGGCCCATGGCCCACACCTACGTGGCCTACTACTCGCCATTTTTTTATTTCATGAATTTTAACTTTCCAATATTCACTTTTAACCCAAATTTTTTCTTAATATTCCATGCCAACAAAATCATAAGCAACTCATGTCTTAAAACAAAATCGTAGTTAAAAGTCTCCACTTCGCCTCCCGAATAGTCTTGTCCCTTAACTTATCATGGTTAACTCGGATTGTCCCAATGTACCAAACACGGGATATAATGACGGCTCCCCGCATGCTCACCGGGCAAGGCCCCTAGGTGTCCAGGCTGTCTACCTATCTACCTATGGGCATGAGCATAGCGTCGATAAAAGAAAAAGACGTCAGTACGAACAATGTACTAAGTATGTAAGGCATATACGATAACATAATAAAGAAGTATGGAAAGCATGAGAAGAAAGGGTAACTATAACTACTTGCCTCTTGAGGCAGAATTATGCATGCCTACTTTTACCTTTAAAGAAAATCACACATACATACATAAACTATCTGAATCAATAACATCATTAGCCCGCGTCCGGGGTAATCATCTCACGCCGCCCACTAGTGGTGTCATGTCCGGCCAAATAGGCACGGTGTTATCATTATCCATAAGCCGCCCACCGAAGTGGTGTCATGCCCGGCCAAATAGGCGCGGTGTAATAATCATCATATACTTAACATGAAGCATGCATAAGATCTCAAGTAAAAGTCATAACTCTATCAGAGTAAAGTAAGGTCGATAACCTCCGATTATCTTATGGAACAGTCATAATCCTTATGTCTCACCTCGAAGGAAATAATGAATAACAACCAAGGAAATCATACATCAAGATCATTAATCTCATAATATCATCTTTTCATAAGCTTTAGAATCTCGGGACATAGAATCATCATTATTATTGACATTATCATAACACATATCTTGTCCATATCTCATGGGAAGTTCTTAATGATCATAGACTTGTAACTTTCGGAATGTAAAGAGGTCATGAAAAGATATAGGAAATCACGTTATAAGAATCATGCCTTAGAAAAGAAGGGACTAGCCTTACATACCTTCATGTCTCCTCAACAACTAGTGTTCTCCTTCCAAGCTGACGATTCTACATTCAAGAGAATTCGTACGAAGATTAGATAACCGGGAACATACTTAGGCCTCAACTAAAACAACTAAGGGCTAACGAAAATTGGGCAGCGTTTCCTTTGTTTCAACAACCTTCTCTATATAATAAAAAACTCCCAAACGTCGATAATAACACCCACGATACTACAATCGATAAACTTCATCAAGTTCAACATTATTCAATCCTTACAATGCCCTTCCAATGTCATCCATAACCAAGACTATGATATAATACCTTATATATTCTCATATAATACTCCTTTAACATCATTTGCATTATTCACAACAAGATTACACTCATGGTATGTCAAGAACTATGACTCAAGTCAAGTTACCATTCAAGAATTCCACTATTTCCATATTTGAACTTCATACCTACTTTCTTCCATAATCCAAGCCTTTCAACTACTCAATATTCTTAGAAACATGAATTAAATGTGAAACTCACCTTTGATCACATAGGAATGGGCTTTGGATGAAAATACTCCACTTGAGAGGAAACCCAACTTCAATACCAAAGAGATTCTTGGTTTCCACAAGCCCTAATGAACATCCTTGCACTTCGATTCTAATAATTTCTTGGTGCTTACTCTTTAATTCCTCTTGGATTTGTGATAATATGATATGGAGAGTATTCTAGATTTTTCAGGACTTGGAGAGAAGTGAAATCTAAAAATTATGAACAAGGGTCGGCTATTTATAGCTGGAACAAGAAAATTCTAGAGAGGCGGTTCGACGAGCGGGTTGACGATCCCGTCGGCGTGTTGACGGTCCGTCGACTTGCGCCTGCAGATCACCGATTGCAGAAACATATTAACAGTGCACAGTGAGGGTTCCTCGATATGTCGACGGCCCATCGACGCTGACTGGCCTCTGTAGAATTTCCTGAATCAGTTTAGATTGCGTCAATTCGATCCGTTCAACTTCTAACCCCGTATATTACTGGGAATACCTGCTGGTACATTTGTACACGGGGTAAGGCACTTTCTGTTATATCCCGTATTTTGTGCGTTGGAATATTTTAAATTGGTTGCGACAAGTTATGGACAAGACTTTTAATCTCCGGTTTTGTTGATTTTGTGTTAATGCACAAGTTGCATATTCATCTTTTTATTGCCATGGAGTGTTAAGGGTAAATTGGGAATAAGGAAAATTTTGGGGTTAAAAGTGAATTATGGAAAGTTAAGCATTTCATGGAAATTAAGGGCTAGAAGTGAAATTTTGGAAACTAAATATTTCATGAAAATGGCCATATGTGGCCATGTGTGTGGTGTGGGCCATAGCCCACATGTGTTAATTATATAAGTGGCAAAAGATGACTAATTAAGTCATCTTCATCATTTAGTACCCTAGAAAATTTAAGAAGCATGGAGAAAGAACAAGAGGCCATTCGGCCATGACCAAGAAAAATTGGAGTCCAAAATTGACAATCATGTTGTTGCTTCATAATTTAAACTCACGTTGACAATATTATATTTCGTATTTTTATACGTCGGATTATTCGCAAGCCGAGGTGGGGTCCACACACCGAGATTTTTTGGGACATGCGAAAATTTATATGAATCACATATGTGAAGTTAAACATAACTCAAGAAGGAACCTTGAGCCAAATCAAAGTGGAAGTCCTCCAAACAAATATTTTTAAGTAATGTTTTCGGGTGATCTGACTTCGAGGGACAGAAAAGGTATTATAATTTTGGAATTTGGAAAAACACCAAAGATAGAAGTTGTAGATAATTGAATTATCTTTCCAACCATAGGTCGTGGGCCGGCAGGTGACATCGGGATAAGGAGATATGGACGTTTTAAGGCGGAAAGGTCAGTGGGCTAGGCCCAAACCGGGCCCAATCGGGTTAGGCCCATGACCCATGCCTATTTAAGTCTAATTTCAGCCCTTTCCTCTCATTTTTCAGACAAAGAATACCCAGAAAATTCTGGAAAGAGAGAGAGAAGAACCTTGGAGAGAAGAAAAACCAATTTTGACCAAAATCTGAGCCCCGAATTAGAAGCCCATGAAGAGAAAAGTGTTGTCTGTTGCGTTGTCTTCAATTTAAGCTAAAAATCAACAAAGGAGAAGAGTGATAACGTGGGGGTTGCATGCTTAAGATATGAATACGGTTCCTTTTCATTGTTAACGAGTGTATTTAGAATTTTAACGGATTAAAACGGAGGGGATAGTGTGTAGAAATGGATGAAATTCATGAAATTTTGTATATTGATGTTGAGCCGTGAGTATGGGCTGTTTTGTGACAAAGAATGAACTAAATTTATTTAGTATGTTTGGATTGTTGTGTTGTGGATTCTATGGTGCTAATGAAAGTTTAATGGTTCAAAGTGAAGTTATAGTTGTTTGCGGCTTGTTATGGAATTTTATATAGTTTATTGAATTTATGGAAGTAATGGATTATTAATGTAGTTCATGAATTCGGAAGGAAGAAAATGTGTTGTGTTGTTTCCTTGAACTTGGAGGTTTCGGGTTTCATTATGTAGTGGATGGAATGTTGTTGAATTGTGTCGAAAGGGTTATTAATGTTAGAATGTGTTTTGAATCGATTATTGATGTTACTTATATGGTTGTTGGTATTGTTGTTGAAAATATTGGCCGAGTTGAATTCTCGGGGTTGTTGAACTTATAGGAAATGCCGCCCAAATTTACTCGTAAATAAAGTGATGGCTTGGGATTGGATTCTTAAGTGCTTATGGCTAATGTTTCGTATTTAATGACCTTATTGTAGATCTTGGAAGGTTTGAGACTTAAATTTGGATTAGCGTAGGAAGCGGACGAGGTATGTAAGCTCAACCCATCTTTCTTTTGGCATGTCCTAGACGTAAAATATGATATGACATGAGCCTTGGGGGAAACTCCTATTCTCGAATCCGAGCATGTTTATGATTCATTTTTTCTTGATGTTCGTACTGTTTAATATATGAAGCTATGGTTTACATGTCTTTTGTATGGTTGGATTTCAAAAGTTTTATAAAAGCTTTGTTTTTGAAAGAGTTCCGTAACTACGAACGCCCGTAACTTTCACATATGGTCTCGGATTGCTGAAACGTTCGATTTTTTTAGAAGTTTCTATACTTATCGAGTTTACAATAATATTTGACTGACTTAAACTTTCATAGGCGGGCCGGATTGGGTTGACGCTCGTCCATGAGTCCCGCGACTTTTCTATGTTTGGTTCTAACGACTATTTTTGAAAAAGCTTAATGTGACTATGCTTTCGACCCCGAGTATGATTACTTATTTGTACGTCGAGTTTGAAATGAGGATTTTTATGCATGTGATTTTGATATATAACTATGATTTCTAAAGTTCTATTTGATATGCTCTCGAGTGACGTTCGGAGGAAAACTTGATTTGACTTTTGCTTTGGCTTTAAATGATGGTTGTTTGATTAACCTATTGAGTCTTTGAAAATGTTTTGTGCGTTTGGTTTCTCGGTTCGTAAATGATGTGTTTTTCGCCAAGTATGATGTTATATTATCGTGCACGCTCTTTTGGACGAGGAACCGTGTGGATATGGTGTTATGATATGTCCGTACGCCGAGCCCTTTCGGTAGGGAATCGCGTATATATATGGTGTTATGATGTGTATTTCAAAATATGATGTGATACGTATATATCTATATATGATATATGATCGGTTAGTATCGGTATCGAGCCGGTGGTGGGGCAAACCCAATGGTGGGGCAAACCCGGTTATGGGGCAGGCAAATTCCACATTGGTTTAGACAATCACATTGGTTTAGGCCAATCCCACACCGGTTCGAGCAATCCCCATATTGGTTTAGGCCAATCCCACATTGGTTTGGCAATCTCACATCGGTTAATGGTTATCTCATATGATAAGTTAGGATGTTATGATGTGTTACGGTATGTATATGATGATTATTCACTTATGTCACTCGGTCCCGTCATGGGCATTTGATATGGTACATGACATTGATATGCGTAATTTGTATTTCGGGAATAAGCATTTTGGCATTCGGATTATTATATTTATCTTTTGTATCTCGATGTACGATTTGCGTTTCGGTATGCAAGTACCTTGGTTTTCCGGGTTGTTATGCACTTTTCGTAATCACGACTTTGGTTATGTCTTCGTTTCCTTCTACTTGCTTTGCATACTCAGTACATATTTCGTACTGACCCCCTTTCTTCGGGGGCTACGTTTCATGCCGCGCAGGTACCCACAGATGAGTAGATGACGTTAGCAGAAGATGTTCCAACTGGATTGGCAAGCTTCATTTCCTCCGGAGTACTGCCGAGTCCGAGTGCTTTTGTATGGTATCTGAAGTTATGGTAGAGACTTTGCAGACAGTGTCGGATGTATGATATGTCAGTTTTGTAAGCGGCTATGTAAGCCGATGTATTATTATGCATTATGTTACAAACTTCATATGTTTACAGATTTCATACGATGCTAGTTTTATTTGATTTGATACGATGAAAGGCATGTTTGTTTCAGAAAAAAAAAAGAGTTTTCAGTATGTACTTGTGTCATGTTTTGCGGGCCCAGTATGGTTATGAGTATTACGAGTGTCAGCGGGTTCGTTCGGCCTTAAGTAAGGGTCGGGTGCCCATCATACCCTGTCGGAAATTAGGGTGTGACACTTACCTCTAGAAATTTCAAGAAAGTTTGAGAGCAAACTTGAAGGGCCATTCGGGCAAGAAGAGGGAGAAGCAAGCTCAAGAAAAAGTGATCAAAAAAATAACTTCCTCTAGCAATTCTACTTCTTAGAAGGTGAATAACAACATGGAAGGGTTGTTGGAGTAGCAAGAACAACAATTAGTCCAAAAACAAGCCCTAGCTAAATTGAAGAACCAAGTGAAAAAGGTATGCTTCAATGTTCTCTTTTATATGTTATAGATGGTTTATGGAGGTTATAATATGTGGAAATGAACAAAGATCATGAAAACATGGATGTTGGGTTTGAGCCGTGTGGAAGGGTGTTGGACCGTATGTGTGTGTTGTTGTATTGGAGTAATGAATTAATGGTAGTTAGCATGTTTGTATGTTGATCGTCAGAGTGTGTAGAAGTGGGATGAAAATTATGGACTTTGGAACATAATGTGTGGCCGCATGTATATAGTGTGTTGAAACCGTGTATATATGTGATGTGTATGTTAAGAATGAGGTAATTCTATTTAGAGTGTTGGTTGTTGTTGTTGTGTATATTCTATGTTGATAATAGAAATGTTATGATCCAAGTTGAAGATTAAAACCGTGTGGGCTGATTTGAGAATTAATGTGGCCTTAATGTAATTTCTTGAAATTGTGAGAATAATGTATTAAAGTGTGGTTTGTTGGTGTAGTTTATGAATTTTGAAGAAAGAAATGTGTCGTTTTGGTTCCTATAGAATTGGAAAGTTTTGGGTAATGTAGTATGTTGGTTTGGCCATTTGGAATGTTGTGCGAACTATTTAAAGTATTCTAGACTGATCGTTGGTATTGTTGTTGATGAAATTGGCCGAGTTGAAATCTCGGGGTTGGTGTATTTACAGAGAAAATGCTGCCCAAATTTCTGTAGAATTTGGTGTTCGTTTGGAATTGAATGCCTAATTGATTATAGCTAATGTTCGGTATATTGGCGTTATGCAGATCTTGGAGTGCCGGGAGGCCCAGAGGCTTGACTTGGTTTGAGAGTGGGCGAGGTATGTAAGCCTAACGTTTCTTCTTTTTGGCATGTCTGAGTGTTAATTAGGTTGTGATACGAGCCTCGGGGTGACTCCACTCTCGAGATCCGAGCTCATATACGCATCTTAGTCGCTTCCAAAAATTTACTCCTTTAATGTAACCTAACTAAAGTCCTTATGTTTTCATTTGGTTGAAGTTCAAAAGTTTTGTAAAGAACTTTGCCTTTAAAAGACACAAAACTACGAATGCTCATAACTTTGTGAACGAGCTCGGATCGCCTCGAAACTTTTCGTAGAGGATTCCACAAGGTATAACATCCCCTAATCCCCATAAGCGGGCTCGGATGGGGTTGGCACCCGTCCGTGGGTCCCGCGACTTTTCTATGGTTGTCTTAGTGACTTTGGGAAAGACATAGTACTACTTCTACCTTAACTTCCGAGTATGGATTCCTTATTTATTTAATGAGTTTATGAATATGATTTTTATGCATATGATTGCTCACGACTACGCTTCGTGCATTCCGTTGTATCCTTCGCGAGTCCGGGCCGGTTATGTTCGTGCAAGACTTTGATATATTCCGGAGTATGATGTGTTCCGGTATGCGTGTAATCCTTCGGTCGGGTACCGTGTATGTTTGGCGTTAGGGGGTGTTACGGCATTATGATGTGATATGATATGTCGGGTGCGGAGATCTGGAAATCTTACGGGTATGATGTGGTATGGCGCCATCGACGGGCGGGCCACGTTCTAAGAGCCCATGCATGTTTTTTTTAAAACTAAATGTTTTAACATTTTGCATATTGTACTTTTACGCGTACCTTCGTTTCGATTATGATCGGGTTACATATATTTTCTTGCTTCGCATACTCGGTACATATTCCGTACTAACCGCTTTGTTTCGTTTCGTACGACGCGGTACGAGTGTACGATGCAGTGATTCGTCGACCTAGGACATCCGTTACGTGGTCGGAGGAAACTCCGCCCGATCCGGGCCTACACTTTTGGGTACGAGATACTTACATTATTGTATATATATATGTTTGTTCACGGGTACGGCGGGGCCTGTCCCGTCATATGATTTTGTCATGACTCGTGCAGCGTAGACATATATGTGTGGATTATGGGTGATTCTTTGTTTCCTTGTGTACGTGTGATACGTACTTTGGACGTCCGTACGATGATAGCCTTTCGACTTATGTCCGCCCGGATGTTGTGACGCGGAATGTATATATGTATGCATATGTATTTGTGACAGCCACGGGCGACCGTGTCCATTGATACCTGTAAATATAAGGTCTGATTATGTCAGTTATAGTCTGATGTTTGAACTCTGTATATGTATAATCTGTTTGTACGTTGATTATGGCTAGCAAGTACGTCTGGGTGCCCAGCTCGGGCACCAGTCACGGCCTACGGGTTGGGTCGTGACAAAAGTGGTATCAGAGCGGTTAGTCCTCGGAATGTCTCGAGGGCCGCGTGTCCGCGAGCCCTTGTTTATAGTGTGAAGCGGCCACACTTATAAACGGGGGGTGCGGGGCATTTGGGAATCAATGACCTTTCTACGTCTTAGATGCGATAGAGCCGAGAGTCAGGGAAGACCACTCGACGCTTTCTTCGCAGGTAGGTACGGATTGATAGGGGAGATAAAAGACCGACTTTTGATGATGGGGGGTGCTAATAAGGCCCTAGAATATCCTCGGGACCGCGTGCACGGGGCCCGGGGAGGAGCCCGTTTACTCCGTCGAGACGGACCCTCGGAGAGGATCCTGCTACGATCCCCCGAGTGTTTGACCCCCGGAGAGGAGGTGGGGCCCGGTAGGAGGAGCCCCGGTTATTCGATCGGGCGGTCCCTCGGAGGATCTGCGACGATTCTCCCTCGGCAGTGCGACCCCCGGCGAAAGGACCCCGGCGGCCGGCTATGATACGGATCCGTGCGAGTATGGGGCGGGGGCGCGGAGAGAGGTGCTGCAGAAGCATCGTGCCGGTCGCTCCTATGGTGGAGCACTATGTTGGGCGAGCTTCCTCGGTGAGCGTTACACCTTATTCTAGCCGCTTATCACGGCCATCGGTGAACCCGAAGTCGTAGGACTACATATCCCTCGGACTCGGACGAGGGGGATGACGAGAGGGTACGTTTCGCCGATAGCCCGCCGGACCGGTGGGAGACCGCTCGCCTACGGTATATGAGTATTTATTGGAAGTTGTCTGTGTGTGTGTTTGCTATATAATTGTTACATAATAGCGTGGCCAAGGGATTTAAGGGTCGATAGTCAAATATTCGTAAATCATGGCGATTAAGGTGTGTTCGTCACTATAGTAGACACGGAAGTCGAGGACGGAAGGTAATCGTACCGTGAACGTAGACGAAAGAGTGAAATACGGAAGATTGAGAGGGTAAAGCGATAATTGTGTCATGAGGGCATTTTTGAAATGTTGTCAAGACTTCAATTTACTCCGGGTTGTGTCGAAGATTATGTAGTGAGGAGGATGCGATTATACGAGCATTAGAGCATCGTATTTCAACGGAGATCGAGGTTAGCGTCTTTGAGTGAGAGAAATTTTGGGATGGGTGACCCGCAGGAAGTTTTTGAAAAATCTTACAAATTCGGGTGTAGAGGTAAATGGCTGGAGTAACCCGAAAGAAAATTTGAGTGTGAGGGTGGTAGGAACCTAAGTGGTCACGTAGAACGAGGCAGATTAGACCGGTAGAGAAGAAGAAGACATATCACGACTTGGGAATTGGGGTGAGTTCGAACAGTGTTTGGAAATATATTGTAAGTGAGACGATAGTGTCACACCCTTAATCCGATAGGGCGTGATGGGCACCCGACCCTTACCTAGGGCCGAGCGAACCCGCAGACTCTCATAATACTCATAGCCATACTGGGCCCACAAAACATAACATAAGCACAGGGTGAAAATTTTTCGGAAAACATACATGCCTTTCATCTTTTCAAATCAAACAAAATCCGTAGTCACAACAAATGCGTAACATAATGCATAATAATATATCGGCCTACGCAGCGGGTTACAAAAGCGACATATCACGCACACGACCATACGCAAAGTCTCTACCAACATCTCGGATACCACACAATGCACTCGGACTCGGCGGCCTCGGAGAAATGGAGCTCGCCAATCGGCGGAACATCTTCGCTAATATCATCTGCTAAATACTTGGGTACTGCGCGGCATGAAACGCAGCCCCCAAAGAAAAGGGGTTAGTACGAATATGTGCGAGTATGCAAAGCGAGAAAATACAAAAGCGAAATCATATCCGAGTCGGGGGTACGAAAGTGAGCATAATAATCGAATACCGAAATACTTACATACGACATACAAATCATACATAAGGGGTTCGAAGGCGAGTAGGATAATCGGAATGCCAAAATGCTTCGCTTTCTTTTGAAAAACATTTTTGTCTCGTATATACGGAAAATCAAACATATCATATGGTGACATTAACCGAATGCGGGAACGTACGGCCCGATCCACAAATAGTATAATAATGCGAGGAACGTACGGCCCGATCCATATATAACATAATAATCATAAACATCGAGTCGTATTATCACATATCATATCACGTATCATATTGTATGTGAGATCATCACATATCGTATCATGAATCATCACGTATCATATCACGTACACGTACGGTCGTAATGGGACCGGCGGACGAACGTGGTCGCCACTCATCTGGACGCCCTGACACATCATACTTCGGAAGTTTTTATATCTCGAACATCTCGAAACTCGACATACGCGGCCAGGAACCCAGAGGTCAATGTCGCAGCCCGCGGTCAAATGTCCAGCGGGTAATATCACATATCACATACCGCGGTCAAGAATCCAGCGGTAATATCACATCATACTTCGAAATCACATCATACTTCGGAATCACATCATACTTCAGATTGTGCGCACGAAAATAACCGGCCCGGGATCCGGTGAAGGATGTCACAACAAAACGCACGAGCAGAATCGTAAGTAGCCATATGCATACAAACCATTATTACAAACTCAACAGAATCACCAAAGCGAACTATTATTACAAAATCAAGACAATAGTCAAATCAGATTTTCTTCCAAATATCGCTCGAGAACATATCAACCAAACTTCGAAACCATGGTCACGTATCAAAATCATAAGTATACGAATCATTATTTCAGACTCAACAGACAAATATATAGTCATACTCGGGGGTCGGAAAAATAGTCATATTGAATTCTTTCAAAAATAGGTCATTAGAACCAACATAGAAAGTCATGGGACCCACGGACGAGCGTCGAGCCCAATCGGGCCGCATGAAAATTAAGGTCATTACTCGTCATGAAATCATTTGCGAATATCAAAGAGATCGAGGCCCTTTCTTGAAAGTTACGGGCGTTCGTAGTTTCGGGTTCGTTTAGGAACAAATTCTTTTGAAAACAAACTTTTATGCAACTTTAGTAATTTAGTCATACCAAAGACATAAGGACCGTAATCACTACAATAAAAATAGTGTAAACGGGTGACATTTGAAAGTCGGGACAAAAGTTATATCAAACATCTTTCGGACGTCACCGAAAACATATCAAACGTCATAAATATATCAAAGGACCATAGTTATATGCCAAACCAATCAGGTCCTCCTCGGAAGGTTACGAACGTTACTCACTTTTAGGACTTTCCATGAACAAATCAAAGCCATCGGTTCTTTTTACGAAAGTTACGGGCATTTTCAAACATAAAATCCTTTCGGGACAACGTATACATAGCATTCAAATCCAATCGCATCAAAGACATACGGTCCATAAGCACGACCACATTAAGGATGCCAATATCAAGAAGCAAATACGAATCATAAACATGTTCGGATTTTAAGAATGGAATTACCCCCAGAAGCTCATAACTTATCGTAGCTTAGCCATATCTAAGACATGCAAAGAAGGAAAGGTAAGCTTTACATACCTTGATAAACCTTAAATGCATCGCTAATCCAAATTTAAGTCTTGACACGGAGATCTACAACATCGATAGAGGCATCGAACATTAGCCATAAGCATCGAAAGTTCAACTCCAAACCATCATTTTCTCTACGAAATTTGGGCAACATTTTCCCTGTAAATTCAACACCCCGAGAATTCAACTCGGCCAAATATCCAACAACAATACCAACAACCACACCAACAATGTCCATAAGCAATTCCCAACGCATTCTAACATGATTCAATAATATTTCCAACAATTCACAAAATTATTCAAAACAACCCAACCAAAACATAAGGCAACCCGAAACTTCCAAGTCCAAGGAAATATCAACAACGCATTTCTTTTCTTCCAAATTCATAAAATACACCAACAAACCACACTTTAACAACATCATTATCACAATTACAAGAAACTATATTTGATTCAAATTGGCTTCCAAAACAGCCCGCAACAATGACGACACCAACTTGGATCATTAAACTCTCATTTATATCATAGAATCCATAACGATAACAATCAAATACCATATAAACTTAGTTCATTCCTTAACGTACAAAACAGCCCATTTTCGGCCAACACCCCAACACACAAGTTCTATGATTTTTATCCATTTTTCACATACTTCAACAACACCAAAACATGCTAAATACCATTAATTCACCATTCCTACACACATCATATATGCACGGCTAGACATCAACATGCACGGCTCAACTTCAACATCTAATCTTTCATGAATTTCATTCCTTTTTACACACTACAACATGCACAAATCCTCCATAACATATACAAACAAGATTAAACTTACCCTTTTTCCACTTTATCCTTCAAGTTGCCTAAGGTTGAGATTTGCATGAACAAGAGATTTGTTTGCTCCAACAACCACTTCATGTTGTTTAGGACCTTCCAAGGAGTAGAAAACCTAGAAGAAAATAATTTTTCTTGATCAAATTTTTGGACCCAATTTTTGAGGGCCATGGCCGAAACCCCTATCTCTTCATCCTCTTTTTTTTTTTTTTTCTTGAGCTTTCTAGACTTGTATAAAATAATGAATTGGTCTTCCTTTTCATGACTTAATCATATATATATATAAAAATATATGGCACATGCCATGCACATGGCCGGCCCCTTTTTCTTCTTTTCTCTTTTTTTTTTTTTTTTTTTTTGCTTTCTTTTTCTCCAATTTTCTCGACTTTTCTTAAGTCACAAAAGATGAGTAATTTCCTTGACTTGGTCATCCTTTGGCCTATATATACATGTATTCTACAAATATAATTCACACATGTGGCCTATGGCCCACACCACACACATGGCCACATATGGCCATTTTCATGAAATATAAAGTTCCCAAAATTTCACTTCTAGCCCCAAATTCTCATAAAATGTTCAACTTTTCATAATTCACTTTTAACCCCAAATTTTTCCTTATTCCAAATTTACCCTTAACATTCCATACCAATAGAAGGATGAATATGCAACTTTTGTATTTTTAACAAAATCGGAAAAATTTACAACCTTATCCTTAACTTGTCGCAACCGACTTGAAATATTCCAATGTACAAAGTACGGGGTATAACAGATAGCGACTATATGTCTACAAATGTGTATTCCGGCAACCCTCAGGGCGATATAGAAAAGGCATTGGGCGGACAGGGTAGCGAAGCTTAAGTGGGAAATAGTATATGAATGGTACAAACATTATAAGGCAAGTTGATGTTGTTCTTACCACGGGTTAAGTTTGGAAAGTTCGAATGCAACGATATGTGGAAAGAAAAGAAAGTGGATAGAGGGAAGGTCAGAGGATCAGAACATCGGAATCAAATACTGCCGGATTGAAATTGGGAATATGGACATAAGATAGAGTATAATCGGGTAATAGTATAAGTACACCCCTAAAGGGGGGAAGCGAGTGCGAGGCAAGCAAAGGTAAAATGGATATAATCGACACTACGATACCCTAGATAGGATGCTGGGACTATGGGTAAGTTCCCAGCCGAGGTGAGTCAATAAGGTTCGAAAGCTGGCAAAAGAGGTTGAAGTTAGGAGGGTAATTGAGATGGTACCAGGAATTAATTATGGAAAACCCTAAATGATATGACCTTAGAAGGTAAATGCTTCCAGGAGAGAATGAACACGACAAAGGGAAGTGTCACGACCCAACTAGGGGCCGCGACGAGTACCCGATACTTGTACCGGGCACCCCCTTGTCATATGTCTTATTCCTGTTACTAAGTGGGCCGTATGAACACTAGCGTTTTTTTTTTCCTCATAACACTGTCGTTAATAGCATACATGTAAACAAGTAGTCAAGCATGCGACATATTACACGGCGGCAAGGACAACTAGGCTATACGACATCTAGCTTGTACATATACGTACGAGCCTCTAAACACGATACATGTGATTACAAGTGGCGACTTTCTTTGTGTCTACATATACATACACAAAAATAGTACCCGAACGAAGCTCGGAACAAGTTGGAGCGCCTCTCAATGTACGGTGGAAAAGCTCCTAGGAGTCGAACCGTCGACTTTGTCTACTGCGTGGCATGAGACGCGCCCCAGAAGAAAAGGGGTCGGTACGAGCGATTGTACCGAGTATGTGAGCCATAGAAAATAATACAATGAAACATGTAACATGTGAGCAGTAACAACATGTGGGACCAAGAATCATATAACGAGATAAAAGGGTAATCTGTACCTGTAAGTGCCTTTCAGGCGGATGTCATGCTTGCTTATTATATATATTTTTTTTCAAAACATTTCTTGTAATATACATGTGAAAATAGAACAAGTC
>NW_026723653.1:0-12360 GCF_029784015.1 Lycium ferocissimum
GTTCCCAAAGGTTGACCAAAATTTTAATGCCCCAACCCCCCTCCCCGGCTCCATGGAAAATGGATGATTTTTTCCCCCCTTTCCCTTTTATCACTTTTGGTCCCAAATTTTCCCAATTGTTCCATACCAACAAATTCATGCACAACTTATGACTCAAAATAAAATCAAGGGTCAAAAATCCCGACTTTGTATCCCGGAATAGTTTTGTCCTCAACTTAACATAATTCATCCGGATTGTTCCAATGTACAAAAATACGGGTTCTAACAATTGAGGCCGTGAAGACTTGGCCAAGGCCCACAACTCCTACGGAGGTTCGTAGCTTTCTGGGCTTAGCAGGTTATTACAGGAGATTTGTTGAAGGTTTTTCTTTTATTTCTGTGCCACTCACAAAGGCGACCCCGAAATCGGCAAAGTTTCAATGGACGGTGCTTGTGAACGTAGTTTCCAAGAGCTAAAAGATAGATTGACTTCTGCCCCGATCCGACACTTCAGAGGGATTGGAAGGTTATGTTGTTTATTGTGATGCTTCAGGCATTGGGCTAGGCTGTGTGTTGATGCAATATGGTAAGGTGATTGCGTATGCTTCAAGGCAATTACGGAAACATGAGAAGAATTATCCAACCCATGATCTTGAATTGGCTGCAGTAATTCATGCATTGAATATGTGAAGACATTATTTGTATGGCGTCCATGTTGATATTTATACAAATCATAAGAGCCTTCAGTATATCTTCAAGCAGAAAGAGTTGCATTTGCGGCAACGACGATGGTTGGAATTGCTAAAAGATTATGATGTTAATATCCTATATCACCCCGAAAAGGCAAATGTTGTGGCTGATGCTCTTAGCCGTAGATTCCTGGGAAGTTTATGTGATGTACGACTAAAAAAATGAGAAATGACTCAGGTAGCAGGGGAACTACCATTCAGAATTCAGCAGTCTCATCGCTAGTAGTGGAAGTGAAAGAGCGACAATACGAAGATCCCATGCTAATGCATTACAGAGATACACTCCCTCAGAAGGAGAAGTCATCATTTGAGATTTCTGGAGATGGAGTTCTCCGATGCCGAGGCAGGTTATGTGTTCCTGATGTTGCAGGATTACGCCACCACATATTGAGAGAAGCCCATTGTTCCCGTTATTCTGTCCACCCCGGAGCAACGAAAATGTATCATGATCTTAAATCTATTTATTGGTGGAATGGGATGAAGAAGGACATAGCAGAATTTGTAGCTCAATGTCCCAATTGTCAACAAGTGAAAATTGAGCACTAAAAGCCGGGCGGATTGTTGCAAGCTATAGAAATTCTAACTTGGAAGTGGGAAGTAATTAACATGGACTTCATTACAGGCTTACCTCGTTCTCGACAAAAGTATGACTCTATATGGGTGATTATGGATAGACTCACGAAGTCAGCTCATTTCTTACCAGTCAGAACTACATATGTGGCAGAAGATTATGCAAATCTTTATGTTAAAGAGATAGTGCGACTCCATGGTGTTCCAGCATCTATTATCTCAGATAGAGGAACTCAGTTTACAGCTAATTTCTGGAAGTCCTTCTAAGAGGGTTTGGGGACTCATGTGAGCCTTAGCACAGCATTTCATCCGCAGACTGACGGACAAGATGAATGTACCATTTAGATTCTTGAGGATATGTTATGGGCATGTATGTTGGATTTCGGAGAAATTGGGATGATCACTTACCCCTTATTGAGTTTACTTATAACAATAGTTATCATTCTAGCATCCAAATGGCACCAAATGAGGCTCTATATGGGCGAAAGTGTAGATCCCCAATTGGGTGGTTTGAAGCAGGAGAGACTAGATTGATAGGGCCAGACTTGGTCCGTGAGCCATAGAAAAAAGTTAAACTCATACAAGATCGGTTATTAGCAGCCCAAAGTCGTCAAAAGTCCTATGCAGATAATCGTCGAAGGGACTTGGAGTTTCAAGTTAAAGATTGGGTGTTCTTAAAGGTGTCACCAATGAAGGGTGTTATGAGATTTGGAAAAAAGGGGAAGCTAAGTCCCTGGTACATTAGGCCTTATGAGATTGTGCGCAAGGTAGGCAAAGTGGCTTACAAGTTAGATCTACCTCCTGACTTGGAGTCAGTTCACCCAGTTTTTCATGTTTCGATGCTTCGTAAATGTGTTGGAGATCCTACTAGGATCGTGCCAGTAAATGATGTTCATGTGACAGAAAAAATTGACTTATGAAGAGGTACCCATTGCCATATTAGATAGGCAAGTACGGAGGCTTAGAAACAAAGAAGTGGCCTCAGTTAAGGTTTTATGGAGAAACAATAACCGAGAAGAGATGACATGGGAAGTGGAAGAAATCATGAAATCCAAGTACCAGCACTTATTTCATCCCCCGGAGGAGATCCAAGATGAGACATCCAGATCATAAGGTATGTATGTTTTCCTTTTTATGCATTTGGGTCGTGTGCGGCCAAACTCTATTACTATTATGTTGTGGCCCTATGAGACATTGTTATTATGGGCTGTTGTGACTGGATGGTATTGCCATACTATAGGGGAAACTCTGGTAAAATTTTTATAGAATCCCCGAGATCTTAACATTCGAGGACAAATGTCCTTAAGTGGGGGGAGAATGTTACACCTCAGAAAATTCCCCGTTGATGCACAGTGAATAGACTAACGAAGGACACGAAGTATTCGATATTTCAATAAGTAAGGAATGGCATTTGATGACCCTAATGAAGATTACAAAGACATTCGAGGTAAGAGGAGAAAGTCTGCCAAGAGAAGGCAAGACATACGATATGTATCGGAAAGGATTTACGAGTAACAAGTTAATGATGATTTAATGATGCTTTGGAGAAGAGTTATAACATCCCTTAGATTGTTAATGAGGTGTTAAACAAGTATCAAGAAGGTTCCATAAGGATTGAAGATCAAACAAAGTGACGAGAACAAGATTAGAGAAAATATGAGCTATACGGTCGATTATACGGTCCGTATAATGGTCCCCAGAATCGTCACAGTGAAGGTCCCTCACTGATGGGATTATACGGTCGCTTATACGGACTGTATAAAATTTTACGGACCGTATAGTATGCCGTATAATGGTCACAGAAGCGAGATGTTGAAGGGGCAATTTCACGGTCACTTATACGGACCGTATAAGGTTATACGGACCGTATAAGTGTCCGTATATTTCCCCGACGGATCAGATTTTTATGTTATTAAAAAGGGGACCAAGTTCATTATTTCATTTCATTTTTCACCCAACACTTCAAGAACTCTCTAGAACCCTCTCCCTCTTCATCCATAAGAACTCAGAGAAATTTATGATCAACTTCATCAAACCAAGAGAATCAAGTGTAAGAAACTCATTAGAGATCATCCAAGTCAAGAAATTTCATTGGAGGTGAACTAGGGTTTTGGCTCAAGTGAAGTATTTCCTCCCAAGGCTTATTCCTACACCATCTAAGGTAAGGTTTATGGTATTTGCATGTTGTTTAAGGTATTGAGACATTGAAACACTTGGATTATAGAGGAAAATAGAAAATAGGTCTTGAATGTGAGAATAGTGATGTTTGTGAGTAGTAGCTTGGGTTGAGTAATGATTCTTGATATGTTATGATTATAATGATGTTATAAATGATATTGAGAACATGGGATATACATTGTATATGAGCGAATGTAATAGTGTGCTATGACCATGGATATGGATGATTGGAAGTGAATTGAGAAGTAAGGATAATGTAGATGAATAAAGACCATTGTTATGATGTTGTGAATGTTATTATTGATGTTTGGGAGTTGATATATGATATGGAGGAAGTCGTATAAATAAAGGAGATGCTTTGTCCAATTTTCTCTAGCTTTAGTCATGTATGCTAAGCTATCGATTTTCTAATGATAGTATAACTCTAATGAAGGTAGAAACGTGAGCATTGAAGGAGAACGTGCAAGTGATAGTATAGTTGAATGAAAAGGTATGTAAGGCTAACCCTTCTTTCATAAGTCATGGTTCCTTGGCCAAATATCTAATCTTCTATAAGCCTATGATGTCCTCCAAATGATTCTATCTTTAAGAGCTGCTAAGCTCATGATTCTCGATATGCTATGATTGTACTAAATTCCTCTTATAATGAATAATCCTCTAGGGATAGATGTAATGAACGATGATAGTAATGATGCTAAAGATGCTTATGGGCTTTTATGTATATGTGCCTATGTATGGCTATTATGAAACCCCTAGCTTATATATATATATATATATATATATATATATATATATATATATATATATATATATACGCGCGCCCTTTGTAGTTGGGTACGGATAACCACGAGCCTTGTTAGGGCCGAGGTATGTATGACACGAGCCTTGGTAGGGCCAGGTATGTGAAACACCGAACCTTCATGGTCGGGTATGCTATGTATATGATATGAATATGAATATGAATATGTAAATGAATACGAGTATGAATGGAAATATGACTACGAATACGAATATGGATATGGAATGTAAACGAGTTCGGATACGGATATGGATGTATGTACACAGTCACGCATTAGAAATGGGAAGTCCCTTTGAAAATCAAGTAAGTGTTTATAATGATGATGCTATTATCTCCCATCCTATGCTATTTCTTATGTTGTCTATTATGTTTTCATAATGATGTTGATCATGCTTTACATACTCAGTACATTCTTCGTACTGACATCCTTTTGTTTGTGGATGCTGCGTCATGCCCGTAGGTAGCCAGGGAGACAGGCTTGATCCATAGCTTCATTACTCAGGGACTACATAGCGGAGCTTCATTTCATTTAGAGCTACAACTTTTGATATTTATTCTTTTGTGTATATATTTATTGTCACGACCCAACCCCGTAGGCCGTGACTAGTGCCCGAGCTGGGCACCCATACGCGCTCACTAACCAAATTCGGCATACAAACAACTCGTACATAAATCAGTATCAGACGTGGCCCCAAAGTAACGCATACAAACATATCTTTTGAAGCCGGTAAGGCTATCATAATATACATAACGTAGCAAAGCATACATACACGGGTTGACAAAGGGCCACGGCGGATGGGCCGCCCAAACACAACTTGCTCACGCATCCGAATAAAAAGCTGTACATAACCCACGTCTATGTCTACAGACCTCTAATACAGAACAACGGAATCAGATGACGGGACAGGGCCCCGCCGTACCCTGAATAAACATAATCATATACATCGGAAGAGTATATACCCAAAATATTAGCTCCATGAACAAAGGGAGCACTCTGAACAGCAGAATGGAAATCCTACGCCGGTGGATCACCAAAATGTATCCTTCGGGCATGAAACGCGACCCCGAAGAAAGAAAGGGGGTCGATGCGAAATATGTCGAGCATGTAAAAGCATGGACTATCGTAAACGGAAATGTCTTGAAACGAGGAGGGGCGGAGAAAAGTAGCACAATAACCAAGAAAATCATAACACTTGCCTTTAAGAAACATAAATCATACGTATCCATTTCATATTCGGCTCATCATAGAATCGAGAAACGAGTCGAAAAATCATCTCGTACACATGCATAGATATAACATGCCCCGGCCCTCTAGTGAGGGGCGCGGTAAGTAAAGTCATCATATCATGTACATATAACGTGCCCCGGCCCTTTAATGAGGGACGCGGTAAGTAAAATCATCATATCATATACATATAACGTGACCCGGCCCTCTAGTGAGGGACGCGGTGAATAAAGTCATCATATGCCATCCTGGCCACCTCCCCATATCATCATATCATAATCATATCATATAACATGCCCCGGCCCTCTAGTGAGGGCGCGGTGAATCATGCGTAGAATCGTGCACGAATACATGCCCTGGCCGGGACGCGGTGAAAGAGATCATAATGACTCGCACGAGCGAGTAGTGAGAAACCATACACACAAATCATCATCACGGACTCAACAACATAATCGGACGAAATCTCATTTAAAGTTAAATAACCGTCAAGTCAAGTTCCTTCCGAAAATCATTCGAGAACATATCAAGTATCACTTTAGAAATTGTCGGTACGTGTCAAGATCATATGACATAACTTGTGGGAAATCAAAAACATAGTCGTCATTACAGACTCAATAGAATAGTCGAAGCGAACTATTATTTCCAAAACCAAGACAATAGTCAAATCGAATTTTCTTTCGAATACCACTCGGGAACATATTAATACGAACTTCAAAAACCATAGCTATGCATCAGAATCATATGCATAAGATCATTACCATAACCTCAAAAGGTAAGTAAACTGATCGCACTTGAAACCGGGATCATATTCTTTCAAAAGTCGTCGAAGTACATAAAGAAAGTCGCGGGACCACGAACGGGTGTCGACCGGCCGGGCCCGCCTATGGAAAACATAATCATCATACGTCATGGAATCATTTTTGAGCATATCGGCGATCCGGTTCTGTACCTGAAAGTTACGGACTTTCGTTGTTTTCGGAATCATTTAGGAACAAAACTCTTTTAAAAACCAAACTTTTATGCAACTTTTGAAACTTATTCATACAAAAGACATAGGGGCCAATATTTCATCATATCATGCATACGAAGACCAAGAAACAAATAATAATCACGGACATGGTCGGATCGCGAGAGTAGAATTTCCTCGAGGCTCGTATCATAGCCTATTTACAACTAAGGCATGCCAAAAGAAGGAAGGGTTGCGCTTTACATACCTTGATCGCTCTCAACGCTAATCCAAACTCAAGCTAATTCCAACCTACGTCTCGGGCTGCCCAAGGTCTACAAATAAATCATAATATGCCAAACATTAGCTATAGACATTTGGGCATTTAATTCCAAATTAGCCATTAATTCTACAGAAATTTGGGCAGCATTTCCCCTGTAAATACACCAACCCCGAGAATGTAACTCGGCCAAATCAACAACAACAACAACAACAACCAACCTAGCAACATCAATAATGAAAGGCAACATAACCTTAATAACCCTCTTTTACATCATTTAACAACATTCATTATTTCAATTCAACGGCTTACATTCAAGCCAACATTATCGCTCATACATTCCAATACCAACCCAAACCCATACCAACAACATTCAAGAACATTTTAAACAATTCATACAATATTTCCAACAATCCAACAAAGGCTCCAATTTGCCCGAAAACAGTCCCCAAACCCGAGAACACTTCCACAACACATTCCTAACTTCCGAATCATGATTTGCACCAACAATTCACACTCTAACAATGTCATTCTCATAATTATACAATTTACATCAAATGCACAATAACCTCAAAATCAGCCCGCAACACTTACAATATCAATTTGAGTCATTAAGCTCTTATCGTCAACATAGAATTCACGACGACAACAATCAAATTCCAAATAGAATTAGTTCATTCACATTTACACAAGGGTGGCCACTTTCGGCCATGTGACACCTCGGAATTTTTCCGTACTTGAGGGACGAGTAGAACGATGAAGAGCTTGAGTATATGATGTGTTGTTAAGTTGGGAATGGCCAATCATGAATTTTGTGGAAATAATAAAGTTGCGAAAATTTCCCAGCCAGTGGTCGTAAAGTGCACAATACGGCCCGTAAAGTGATTTACGGACCGTATAGTGCGATCGTCCTCCAAGCAGTCAAAATCTCAACTTTCTGTTTTTCTTAAGCTTAAATACGTGCGTGGAGGACGGGCCGTAAACTAGTATACGGCCAGTAAACCATGGTCATAAATCACCATGCATGCTGCCCAAGGTTTCTGGTTCTGCTTAAGGTTAAAGAAGACCACGAGGGACGGTCCGTAAAGTGGAATACGGATCGTAAAACTCCATGGACGACCCTTTGTTCACCTCGGCCACGATTCCCCAATTCATTAAATATGAGGACCAAGACTTATTTTATTTCATTTCTACACTACACCACTTCTCTCTAGAATCTCTCTCTACATTTATTACACAAGTTTTCAAGGATATTTGAGGATCAACGACATTAAATAAGTGAATCAAGAGTAAAGGAAGTCATCAAAGATCATCCAAGTCAAGAAACCCAAATGGAGAAAAACTAGGGTTTTGCTCAAAGAGGAGTATTAGCAACCAAGGCTTGTTCCTAAAACATCTAAGGTAAGATTCATGATATTTATATGTTGTTTAAGGTATTTGGGAGTTGAAATACTTGGTCATTAAAAGAGAATAGCAAAATGGGTTATGAATGATGAATAGTGACATTTTGAGACATAGTTGGAATTGAATCATGAACGTTGTTGGGTTGTGATATAAATATGTCGTAAATGACCTATAGAACATGAAATGAGTGTTGGATACGAAAGAATATGACGATGGACTTTTAGTCATAATTATGGGAAATTGAGGTGAATTATGAAATGCGAATCATATGAATGAATGATGATTGTTGTTAATCATATTGTGGTGATTATTATGAATGTTGGGAGTTGATATGGAATATGGCGGAAGGTAGTATAAACAAAGGAAGCGCTGCCCAAATTTCTATAGCTTTAGTAAGTATGTTTTTACGATGACATAGCTAATGATGATACGAATTCCATTGAAGGTAAACGAGTGCATTCAAGGAGCACAAGCGAGCAATAGAATAGTTAAGCGGCAAAGGTATGTGAGGCTAATCCCTTTCCTTCTAAGGCGTGAGTCCTATGGCATGAATTTCCTCTTTTACTATGAATGTTCCATCTCCAAGAAAGTTAATAGTCCTCTCTCATGAATAGCTATACGAGATAAGAAATATAAGATGAATACGAAAATGATGATAGCAAGCTAAAGTCTAGAAATGCTATAGCCTATGATATGATGCCTCTAAGAAGCTAATGATGACATTTATGTAATTTAATGATATTAATCATTGCACACACTCACCTTATGCTTGTTTTTTCAAGGTGAGGCAGAATACGTAAGAATGCTCATAATGACATCGGGGGTCCACGACCTTACGTCACCCCGATAAAGTATGAATAGCTAAGAGTCCCTATGCATGTATTGTAATACGTATATGATGTCAAGCATACCATGATAAGAATGTTATGATAAGCATGATGTAATGAGCATATTATGATATCACACCGTGCCTATATGGTCGGGCAGTCACCGCCACGGCGGGCAACTATACACACCATGGCCAAATGGCATGGGCAGACACCACTAGTGGGCGGCATGAGATAATATCCTGGATGTGGGATGCTGGACGCAGGATATTGATGATGCTAATGATATTGATTATTACACCGCACCTATATGGTCGGGCAGTTATTACAGTATGTACATATATGATACGATGATGAGTACGAAAGTAAGTCAGCATGCATGATCATCCTTATGATTCGATTTGATTGCTCCTTGTTTTAGGCCTCCTCGGTTTATTGATACTTCATTATTGTTTATGCTTCACATACTCGGTACAATATTCGTGCGACGTCCTTTCTTCGGACGTCGTGTTCATGCCCACGGAGTAGACCGGGAGGTGGCCCAGACTCATAGGAGCTAGCAGTTGATTTGAGAGCACTCCATATTCCGGAAGTGCCACAGATTCCTCTTTTGGTATATATGTCTGTATATTCATGTTTTGGGCATGACGGGGTCCTGTCCCGTCCAGATGTCTAGTATTCTAGTAGAGGCTCGTAGATACGCAGTGTGGATAGTCTGGTCCCATGGCTTTTATGTATATGCATGTATATATTATTTTGGATAGCCGAAGGGCTTATGTTTATAAAAGTAAATGTATTTCAGAAAGATTCCAGTTTTACATAGTTATGAGCATAAGTATGAATAATAGCGGAGTATAAAGCAGTAAGTGAGCGGTGTTCGGTGGTTAGCCCGGATACCCGTCGCGGCCCGTAGCTCGGGTCGTGACAAAAGTGGTATCAGAGCAGTTCGGTCCTAGGAAGTGTCTACGAGCCGTGTCTAGTAGAGTCTTGTTTATGGTGTGTTGCGCGCCACGCTAATAAACAGGAGGCTACAGGGCATTTAGGAAAAATGACCATCTTTCTTCATATGAGATCGTGCGATAGAGCCGAGTATAAGATTTAATCCTCCCTAATGAGTATGTTGTGATTTCAGAAATGCCGCCAAAAGCTAAAGCCGCCCAGAAGGGCAAGACTACGACAAAGGCGGGGCGTAAAAGAGAGCCGCTTATGAATGTTGATGAAGGAGAGTCACATCATGAGGCCTTATCTAATGCCTCCACTATTCCTCCTACTACAGAAGGGGCTTCTATTCCAGTTCCTCCACCGGCTACTTCGGGTCAACAAGTGACCGAAGCTATTAATTTATTGACCCAGTTGGTTGCCGCTCAGGCACAACGACAGAATGTGGGGCCAAGTGATCGCTCAGCTAGTACGAGAGCCCGTGACTTTATGAGCCTAAATCCTCCGGAATTCTTTGGGTCAAAGCCGGATGAAGACCCGCAAGGCTTCATTGATGAGATACTAAGAACATTGCAGATTATTCATGCTTCTGAGACCGAGTCAGTGGAGTTAGCATCATATAGACTCCGAGATGTGGCAGTTCTATGGTACAACAATTGGAGAGCGTCGAGGCAAGAAAATGCGCCTCCTCCCGGTGGCAAGAGTTTGTTAATCCCTTCATTCGCCATTATTTGCCACCCAAGGTCCGCCGAGCTGCTTTATAGATTTTTGAATTTGAAGCAAGGAAAATGAGCGCCCGAGAATATAGCCTTCAATTTAATTCTTGGCCAGATATTCCCCGACGATGGTGGCCGATACGGGCGACGGAGTGTACAGGTTGTGAGTGGCTTAGGGCCACATTTATTCAAAGATTGCCTAACGGCTTCATTACAAGACGGGATGGACATTTCCCGAATTCAAGCCCATGCCCAAATCTTGAAATGGCAACAACCTCCACAAAGGAGTGAACGTGATGTTGATAGAGGGCCGAGCAAAGAGCTAGATCTATGGGCACAAAGTCGTGATTATAGAGGGGGATCGAAGCGCACATTTTCTAGGCACTCGAGTCAGCCGCCGACTACCCTGGTGCACCTCCCGAATACGAACGAAAGCAAGATTTGATCGCTCTTTTCGATCGGGACGGGAGTTCGGGCTCTGTGTTCACGGGGCCGGGGTGATTACGATCGCAGGAGACCTCCGGCACCGCGATCCGTCGCGCGGTAGATTACATTCGGGATAAAGGTGCCGGTGGTTCAGACGCTTGTTATACTTGCGGCTGTGTAGTGGCACATGATGAGAGATTTCGTCACGAGCCGCGCAGCTAGGACCCAGCCTACAGATCATTAGTAGGATCTTCTTCGCACGTCCTACGGGCGGACTTCTCGGACCCCGAAGCCGAGGTAGAGGCCGTAGGGGGAGTATTCACACGGTGCACACACAAAGACCGCTATATGCATTAGCCGACGGCAAGATCTTGAGTCCTCCCCGTATGTGGTCACAGTACATTGACCGTGTTCTCTTATGATGTGTATGCATTGATAGATCCTGGATCTACGTTATCATATATTACTCCTTATATTGCAAATCGTATTGGGTGAAACCCGAGCGATCAAACCTTTTGAGGTATCCACTCCGGCTGGTGATCCCGATGATAGCTAAGCAAGTATATAAAGATTGTATAATCGTGATATGTGATCGTCGGACCAAAGCTGATTTAGTTGAGCTAGAGATGCTAGACTTTGATGTTATAATGGGTATGGATTGGACTTGGCCTCCTGTTATGCCAATGTTGACCGGCCGAATGAAATCGGGGTTCGCTTTCAGTCCGGGAGAGCCCGTGCTTGAATGGAAAGGTAATACAGCTACTCCGAGAGGTAGGTTTATTTCCTACCTTAAGGCAAGGAAGATGATCGCCAAAGGCTACATTTATCATCTAGTCCGAGTTCATGATACGGAAGCAAAGTCTCCTACCTTCCAGTCTATTGCCCGTGTGCATTAAAGGTTTCCTGGATGTATTTCCGGATGAGCTTCCGTGCCTTCCTCCTTAAGGAGATTGACTTCGCCATTTATGTGTTGCCAGATACCGAGCCTATCTCTTATTTATATCCGTGATTTTGCTTATAATTTGGAAATAATTGTGACTTGTAAGAATAAGGCAATATTTTTATTTTGGTCAATATGTATGTGTGTTGTTCATGAAAAATATTGATGTGGAAATACGGAGGAAGGCCAAGGGCAAAAATTGGAATTTTGAAAACTAGTTTCGGAAATTACGGAATATGATTCATAACCAATTGGGCTCAAAAAAAAATATAAGAAAAATAGAGCTCAATTATTAGGTGGCCATGACATGGCCAAGTCATGGAAATTATTCCATGCTTATTCTAATTAATAAGAGGATCATTATATATGTATTATGTAGAAC